>NC_081436.1:9993909-10163395 GCF_949786415.1 Peromyscus eremicus | reverse complement strand
TAATGGCTGAGCCATCTCTCCAGCCCCTACTCTGTTTTAAACTGATGTAGAAAATCATAGAAAAGATATGTATTAGTGGAGTATCATTATTGCTTAAATACATATATGTATTTCATAATTTTGAGTCATGATAAATATTTCTCTTCAAATACCTTTTTTTATAAAGATTTATTTTTTACTATGTACAGTGTTCTGCCTGCATGTACACATGCATGCCAGAAGAGGGCACCAGATCTCATTATAGATGGTTGTGAGCCACCATGTGGTTGCTGGGAATTAAACTCAGGACCTCTGGAAGAACAACCAGTGCTCTTAAACTCTGAGCCATCTCTCCAGACCCCAAATACCATTTCTTTTTGGCAAAGTCTTTCTGAATTCTTTTAGAAGTGCAGTAACTATTATTGTTAACCATAACCACTCTACCGTATAATAGACCACCAGGACTTCTTGCCCTACTTAACTGTAACTATGCCCCCATTCACTAACCTCTCTCTATCCTTTTCCTCTCCTGCTAGTCTTTTTGACTCTCAGTAACTACCATTCTAGCCTCGACTAAGAAGTTTGGGGGTTTACATGTTTCTTTTCTTTTCTTTTTTACACATGTTTCTTGAAACGGTTTTGTTATGTAGCCCTGGCTGCTTGAGACTAGCTACATGGGTGAAGCTGGTTATAAATGTGTGTCTCTGTTTTTGGAGTCTTTGGATTGCGGATATGCACTACTCCACCTGACCTGTAAGTGTGGAGTGACCTGTGACGCTAGTAAGAGTGAAGGAAATACTTCAGAGGTGCTAAATTGTGGTGGGAGTTCTAGGATGTACGTGAGTCCCAAGCCAACTAGGGCTGCACAGTGAGACTCTAGCTCAAACCTCTTCCCCCTCCATTTCTAAACTATATAATTTATCATGGAAAAAATTCCATGGTTTTCTTGTTCTAGCCTCCTGCCTCTTCTAGTCCATTTTGTATGTCCATCACTTAACTTCTGAAATGACATTCTTTCCCCACTTATTCTCAAGGTTAAAACCCTGTGCTGAATGTCTTGTCTAGATTTTATCGTTTGATGCCCTGGAACCTGTTCTCTCTGCTTCCCTGCTTCTTTCATGATAATGTTGGGAAGGTTTGGGGATGATACTCCAGGCTCAACTCTAGAATTTAAGTTTTTGAGAGCTTCAGAGTTTTTAATGCAAAAATGAGGGATTATATCTCTATCACTAGGATAGTGTGGGTAAAGGGTTTAAATGTCTTGAAAGTTTATTGCACAAATTCTTGCATTTAGGAGAGCAAATAAAAATTGGTCAGATAACTTGAGTAGGTTTATTTATCATTGCTTTGTGGTCTCCTTCGGTCAGTTCTTTCTTAGACCTTTGGAATCATTCAGAATGCTTTGCCTTTTCTTGGATTCTACTATTCACTATTGTCTATTCATTTGAGTCATCTCTCAGGATTCTATTTAATTATTATTAATTTTTAAAAATTTTATTTTAGCTTTTTTTTTTTTTTTTTTTTTTTTTTTTGTCAGAGCTGAGGACCGAACCCAGGGCCTTGCGCTTGCTAGGCAAGTGTTCTACCACTGAGCTAAATCCCCAACCCCTATTTTAGCCTTCTTAAAAGTTGTCTTACCTAGCATATTCTTTTTAAAGCTAGCTCTCACTTTGTAGCCCTGGCTGGCCTAGAACTCAGAGCTGAGATTGAAGGGGTGCCTCACCATATCCATACCTAGGATACTCTTGAGTGCCAAGCAACATGGCATTCTAGTTGGAATTTTGCTGTTTTGACCTAAAAATTCCAAAGATTTTAATTATATTCTAAAAGTGATGTTTTGAATTTTAAACATTTTCTGCTAGAAACAGTCTTAGACACTTTTTAGCTTCAGGTTAGCCCTTTAACATCTCCTTAGTGTCTGTTTCATTGTGGATGTCAAGAATGTGTTTAGTTCCCTTTAACCTGTTGATCTTAGCCTGAGATGAGTTTAAGGTTTGAAAGCAGTTAGATATTTCCAAGGGCATTTTGGGGACTTTGAAAAGATAGGATCTGGATAGTGTTGCTTCTTAAAGCTCTTGGATAATACTAGTGTGCAGCAAGATTGAAATTCATTTGAGGATGTGTGATTTAAAGGTTTCTCATCTGTATCTTTTGTTAAAAAATGAAATGGTATTGACACCATAAAAAGTGTGGCTAGGGCCTGGAGAGATGGCTGTTCTGCCAGAGGTCATGAGTTCAATCCCCAGCAACCACATGGTGGCTCCCAATCATCTGTAATGAGATCTGGCGCCCTCTTCTGGCACGCAGGCAGAACACTGTATACATAATAAATAAATCTTTAAAAATAAATAGATAAATAAATTTTTTTTAAAGTGTGGCTAGAATCATAATTTAATAGTGCTCACAAGAAGTATTTTGAATAATTAAAGGTGCCAACTATTCTAGTATTAAGATTCCCTAGAATGACTCCTAGGATATCATATTAACTACTTATTGTTGGTATAAAGTACTTTTACCCTGCTAAGGCAGAGGAGCAGTATAGGTGTATAGTCATTGCCTTTGCAGTGGGAGGATGAGGAGGAAGAGAGAAGAGTGAACAGAAAGAATATGGGACTGGTTATATAGTACTGTAGGGTCTTGAGGGGCACAGAGAAGGACTAGCTAACTCTGGGAGAATATAAGAAAGGTTGGCGTTTGGGCTGCATCTTGAGCATAGACTGGATAGTTCAGCGATACTCTGGGTAGAGGTTAAGGTGCAGTGCGTGCTTGGTAACCAGAGTAGGAAGTGTAGGTACTTGTACTTTGTTGGAGTTGTAGAAATAACTGGATGGAAGAAACGTTTAGGTGTGACAGATATTGAGTTTTATTATTCAAGTTTCTGATTTTAGTCTTTGGGTTTCATTGATCAAAATGGGGAAGACAGGAGGTGTGATGAGTCTCTGAGAAAGTGTGAAGAACTGTTGGGGAATGTTGAGTTGGAAGTATATGCAACATTCTTTAGAAAGAAGTTAGGATGGAAGGAGAGATGTCCAATCATTTATTGAGAGGGATGGTAAAGTCACTGATTACTGATCACATTTTTTGGTGGATTATTGAGGAAGTTACTGAACAAGAGTGGTTCTACCTCCTGTTTTTATAATAGTGAGGTGGTGTCTCAGGATCACTATTGCTGTGATGAAACACCATGACCAAAAGCAATTTGGAGACAGAAGGGTTTATTTGGCTTACTGTGGTGGTATTGTGTTCCCCAAAATATTGTGCACCCTAATAAACTTATCTGGGGTCAGAGACAGAACAGCCACTAGATACAGAGGCTAGAAAATGGTGGTACTCAAACCTTTAATCCTAGCATTCCAGAGGCAGAAATCCCTCTGGATCTCTGAGTTCAAGGCCACATTGGAAACAGCCAGACATGGTGACTCACACCTCTAATCCCAGGGAGTGGTGGTAGAAAGCAGAAAGGTATATAAGGCATGAGTGCCAGAAACTAGAAGCATTTGGCTGGTTAAGCTTTTAGGCTTTTGAGCTACAGTTCAGCTGAGACCCATTCTGGATGAGGACTCAGAGGCTTCCAATCTGAGGAAACAAGATCAGCTGAGGAACTGTGGAGGTGAGGAAGCTGTGGCTTGTTCTGCTTCTCTGATCTTCGAGCATTCACCCCAATAACTGGCCTCAGGTTTGATTTTATTAATAAGAACTTTTAAGATTCATGCTACAGCTTACTCTTCCACATCACTATTTATCATTGAAGGAAGTCAGGACAGGAACTCAGGCAAGGCAGGAATCTGGAGGCAGGAGCTGATGCAGAGGCCATGGAGGAGTGCTGCTTACTGGTTTGTTCCCCATGGCTTACTCAGCCTGCTTTCTTATAGAACCCAGGACCACCAGCTTAGAGGTGGTACCACCCACAGTGGGCTGTGCCCCCCACCATGAAACACTAGTTAAAGCCATATAGGCCTGCCTACCACCTGATCTTGTGGAGATATAAGGCAATACTAACCCTAACTAAGGTGCATTGCATGTAAATCATACCATCCTGGAGATGATTGATTGTACTCTGAAGAAGGCAATGCTGAAGGATCTGGCTGAGTGACTGACGTTCAGTTACCCAGGTGAAAGCTGAGGAAGTTCTAGAGCTGTCTGGAGAGCATGCGAAAGGGAACTGCCGATACAAAAGCCTACCGCTCATCCCGAAGATGAGCTTAACTGGGACTTTTCTCTATTAACTCTAGCTGGCTATCCAAAGAGCTAGATGAGAATAAAAAAATGAAAGGACAGGGAGAAGAAGCTTGAAGATGATTGGGACTGTCTAGATCATGATGTAGTTACTCTGTTGCCTAAACTGCAGGACAAGCAGTTTGGATAACATGAAAAAGAACGAACTGTATCTATCATTTTGACTTTGGACACAGGGTCATTAACTGTGAGTTTGTTTTTTCTTGTAACTTTCACTAACAGTGCCAGTTCTCAGTGGAAATCACACAGGGCTTGGGATACCTTAGTGGTGTACTTTAAGGAGGGGCTCATTTCCTTTCTGGACTTGAAGCCCACAGACAGTATTACTTAGATCCTGTATTGATTATTGCGTAAGAGTGAGGTTCTTGTATTCTGGAATCAATTTATTGACACACTTCTAAAGCACCTTTAATTCTAATTCTGTTCTCTGCTTTATTGTGATACAGAGAATTATTCTGGAGCACTTTTAAAAAGAAAAAAAATTGTATGTGTGTTATTTGCATATGTGTGTGCTTGGGTATGCAAAGACCAGAGGAGTGTGTTGTTCTTTATCACACTTGAGCTTTTTTCTTTAAGATAGGTCCCCTACTGTACCTGGAGGTAACCTAGTGATCCTTTTGTCTGTCTCCTCAGTGACTGGTGCTACATGTGTGGGAGAGTCATATTGGGCTTTTATGTCGATGGTAGAGTACTTTTTTTTTTTTTATTTTTCAAGACCATTTCTCTTTGTAGTTTTGGTACCAGACCTAGATCTTGCTCTGTAGACCAGGCTGGCCTCAAACTCACAGAGATCCGCCTGGCTCTGCATCCTGTGTGCTGGGAATTAAGGCATGCGCCACCACTGCCCAGCCTCTAGAGTACTTTTGAAACTCCAGTAATGGGAAGGGATATTTTAGTGTCTTCAGTCAGTGTTGTTAATTCATTGTGGGATGGATTGGATTGATTTCCAAAACCTGGATAATGTCATAAGCAACACATGCCATTAATCAAAAGATTACTGCACTTAAGAATGCTTCTAGATGACTTTGAAAATTGCAGGGTTTTATTTGAATTGAAAGCAATTTTACCATATTTTCTATAGTGCTTTTTTGTGGTGGTATTGTGTTCCGTAAAATACTGTGCACCCTAATAAACTTATCTGGGGTCAGAGAATGGAACAGCCACTAGATACAGAGGCTAGAAAATGGTGGCCTTTAATCCTAGCCTTCTGGAGACATGGATCTCTGTGAGTTCAAGGCCACATTGGAAACAGACAGGCATGGTGACACACGCCTTTAATCCCAAGAAGTGAGCCTTTAATCCCCAGGAGTGATGGCAGATAGCAGAAAGGTATATAAGGCATGAAGACCAGGAACTAGAAGCATTTGGCTGGTTAAGCTTTTAGGCTTTTGAGCAACAGTTCAGCTGAGACCCATTCTGGATGAAGACACAGAGGTTTCCAGTCTGAGGAAATAGGATCAACTGAGAAACTAGCAAGGTGAGGAAGCTGTGGCTTATTCTACTTCTCTGATCTTCCAGCATTCATCCCCATACCTGGTCTCGAGGTTTTTTTTTTTTTTTTTTTTTTATAAATAAGACCTTCTAAAATTTGTGCTACAGCTTTTATTTATTTATTTATTTATTTATTTATTTATTTATTTAGGTGTGGGGGGGTTTGAGGCAGGGTTTCTCTGTGTAACAGTCCTGGCTGTCCTGGAACTTGCTTTGTGGACCAGTGTGGCCTCAAACTCACTGAGATCCGCCTGCTTCTGCCTCTTGAGTGCTGGGATTAAAGACAGGTGCCATCACTATCTCCATCTTTTTTTATTTTTTATTTTGTCTGTTTCTTTTTGTGATAGTTTAATTCAAGGTCCAGCTTGAACAAGGGATGTACCTGAGTGGCAGAATGCTAGTATGTATGAAATAGTAGTGTCAACCTGAATTAAAAAAAAATATCCCAATTCCATGATCCAGCTTGATTAGAGACTCCTCTTGTAGTTCACTCACTGTTCTTTGATTCTTAGAGTGATTCTGATATCTGTGGTAATATATCTTCCAAACTGATAGGCAGAAAATTCCAAATTGGATCAGGAACAACCTGAAAATATGGTTTCCGTTCTGCAGTCTGGTAGTGTGTCACTTCCTGGAATGTCTGTGCTGCCCCTAAGAGAGCCCAGTCTTTGTAGGAGAGTTCTCCGAGTTTCATGTGAACACACCCCATACTCACACTCTGTCTTAGTTAGGGTTACTTAGTAAGGTTGCTATGATGAAACACCATGGCCAAAAGCAAAGTTGGGGAGGAAAAGGTTTATTTAGCTTACACTTCCACATCAGTGAAGGAAATGATGTGGACAGGATCTCAGACTGGGAAGGAAACAGGAGGCAGGAGCTGATGCAGAGGCCATGGAGGGATGCTGCTTACTGGCTTGCTCATCATGGCTTGCTTGCCCAGCTTGCTTTCTTAGAGAGCCCAGGACCTCCTGCCCAGAAATGCATCACCCACAATGGACTGGGGCCTACCCCAGCAATCACTAATTAAGAAAACGCTGGATCTTATGGAGGCATTGTCTCAATTGAGGTTCTCTCAGAGTATTGTGTCTAATTGACATAAAACTAGCCAACACACACGTACTTCATCGTTTGAGACTGAGTCTGTTGCTAATGTTGACAGACTGGCCTTGAACTTTTGTGTTTGAGCAATCCTCCCCAGTAGCCAAGGGCCACTTTAGGCTTTTTATCCTCCTAAGGTAAGACGTTCATAGATTTAACAGTTTTCATTACAGGTTCTTCTCCTCCTGCTCTTTATCAGTTTTCATTATTGTGCTTAATTGTTTGTTAAGGGCCTTGTGTAGTCTAAGCTGGGCCTGGAACTGAGGTTTTGTTTTTGTTTGTTTGTTTGCTTTTTGTTTTGTTTTTGTTTTTTGTGTTTTTTTGGTTTTTTTGAGACAGGGTTTCCCTGTATAGCTTTGCGCCTTTCCTGGAACTCGATTTGGAGACCAGGCTGGCCTCGAACACACAGAGATCTGCCTGGCTCTGCCTCCCGAGTGCTAGGATTAAAGGCGTGTGCCACCACCGCCCAGCTGGAACTGAGTTTTTTGTTATTGATGTTTTGTTCTTGTTTTTATTTGGATGGTTATTTGAGACAGGGTTTCTCTGTGTAGCCCTAGTTGTTCTGGAACTTACTCTCTAGACCAGGATGCCTCAAACTCAGAGGTCTGCCTGCCTCTGCCTTCTGAATGCTGGGATTAAAGTCATGTGCCACCACTGGCCTAACTCTTGATCCGATTTTTTTTTTTTTTTTTTTTTTTTTTTTTTTTTTTTTTTTGGTTTTTCGAGACAGGGTTTCTCTGTGTAGCTTTGCGCCTTTCCTGGGACTCACTTGGTAGCCCAGGCTGGCCTCGAACTCACAGAGATCCGCCTGGCTCTGCCTTTGATCCGATTTTTATGATGCGTCCAGAACATCTTTTGATGATTTAATGGTTACTGATGGTTGTGGTGGTGACTACTATAATTCAACATTTAGGGTGCCATGGCAGGAGGGTCAGCAGTATTTAAGACCAGAAACCAAACCGGAGGGCTGGTGACATGTCCTATCAATAAAGGCACTTGTCCTCAAGACTGAGGCCCTGAATTCAAGCTCTGGTACCCCCATGATAGAACTGACTCCTGCGAATTGTCCATTCTAGGGAATGCATGTGCATGCCTACTTGCTCCATGCATGATGTGCACATATACAATTAAACTAATACAGAATTTAAAAAATAAACAAACAAACAAAACCACATTGGAGCATTGCATGCTGGGATATACCTGTAATCCCAGTGCTCTGAAAGGTTGCCGCTTCCAGGCCAGCTTCAGCTACATTGTAAGTTGGAGTCTAGCCTTAATTGGAGTATCCATGCTGGCCTGCTTTTCAAACTATTCATGAAGTGGCATCTTTTTAGTTTTTCAAATTGTTTGGTGATGAAGAAACCATGTGTGGTTTATGGCTCTTACCCAGCATGTTGGTGGAGGTTTTATTGAACTTTTAAATGTTTAAAGCGGAAGGTAGGACTTCATATGTACGCGCGCACACATTTTTAAAATCTCACGTCAGAGCACTGGTTGCTTTCATCCCTCCTTCCCTCGCTCTCTCTCCTCCAGGTGTCCTGGCAGGCGTTTGCTTCTTTCTTTACTGTCTGTTACTTGCTGACAAACAAAACCCAGAATTCTCGTTTTTGTTTTCTCTTTAGTGGCTCCCACAGGAGATGAGATGTGGTCTGAGGGACGGTATGACTACGAGCGACTTCCAAGAGAACGAGTGCCTCCTCGGAGCCATGCCAGTGTAAGTCACTGCTGTGGGGACGTTCAGAGCCTGTCTGTCATCTTCTCCAGCCTCTTCAAACACCAGCGGTTTACCAGCCTCGCTGGAGAAGTAGACCAAATGAACCTTTGAAAGGCTAGGAAACACAGGGGAATAGTGTAGTTGAGAAAATCTGTCTTGCCCTTGTGCTCCTCCTGCCTCAGCCGTTCAGGTAGCTTATAGGACTGCAGTCAGGCCTAGCTGATAGTTTATTACTTGATCCTGTACCTTACCTTGTTGAGCAGTGCCATCTTCAAGGTTGTCCTTCATTGACCTGAGTTACACCTCAGGTTGAGACGGATATAAAATGATTTCAGATAGAAAATGAGGAAGCCCGTCACATTAGGATGGGCAGACTCAGGAATTATCATGTCATTGCTTTCCAGGTTGTTCTAATAAGTTTTTGTAATTTGATCAAATTATTTTATGATTCACCTTGAAGAACGATGTATGTTAGTGTCGTAAAGCTGTGGGATACCTCCCAGAAAATGTTAAGTTCTCTTTCCCACTATATCCCTTGAGGAGAATTCATTTTACCAGCGGGGCGTTGACATGCAGGCTGTGTTTTTTCACCGAGTAGCTTAATTTGTGGATGGGAAGAGCAGATTATATTGGTTTAAGATTACAAGATGAGTGATCGACCAAGGCTGACACTCAAGAACTGGACTCAGAATTATCGAGGTATTGTATTGTGAAATGACCTCATCAAGAAGAGAGAACTAAGATGGGGAGTGCTTTAAAAGAAGTGGGGGTTTAGGATCAAGGAAAAGCTACTTGAGGTAGAAGGATAGGCAGTGGGTGTTTTCGAGCATGGAGTTCCCAGGCTGGCAGTGTTCTGGGTGAAGTTCAGTGTATTGATTGGTCACAGAATGCTAGTCTAAGAATTAGAATTGAAGAGCTGAGGATGTAGTTCAGTTAGTGCTTGCCTACATGCTTGGTCCCCTGAACTGATCCCAAACACCTCAAAAAAGGGAAAAATAAAAGTGACGGAAGTCCTAGTTGAATGAACATTTTATAGTAAAATGTAAACAACCGTTTTTAACCAATGCCTTTGTGTGTGTATAAATGTGAAATAGTCACCCCTAACTGCCCCTCTTAGTAGAATTTCAACATCCTTAAGTAGGAAGGGAGCTAAGTTTTATAGCGCCAATGTGTTTATGATCAGAGTAGATGTTTTGGACAAGTCTCTTCCTCCTTGGCCGGCCTCATAGGAACTCGTGGAGTCTGAAGTGCTCTTCCTTTAGGAACCTGGCCGGATCTGCTCACTCCTCTTCCTTCTCTATGAATTAGAGAAGTTGGGTCTTTTATTCCCTAGTCCCACTTGACTGATTTCTAAACCTTTATTCCTATATTTCTCATCTAGAATTCAGATTCCCGCCCCCCCCCTCTGGTGAACGTGCTCTTCTTGTGTGAGTGACTTGAGGCTTTGTCTTGCCCTCAGTGTATTTTGCTCTTTAGAGGGCTCTTGGAAATTGCCCTTTTGCCTTGTATTGCATGCTTGCATTTTTAGCAAAATACAGCCTAAGTTCTTAATTTTTGCCCTTTTACTAATCTAGATCACTTCTCAGGGTACCCTTCCTCCACCGTTTTTGGGACACAATCTTCTGTAACTCAGGCTGGCCTTGAACTTTCTATGTATCTGAGGCTGGGCTTGAGTTTCTGATCCTCTTGCCCCTACATTTCAAATGCTGGGAATATAGACATGTTCCATTTGCACCTAGAATGATGCCTGACTGAGGTCATTGCGGTTGGAATACAAGTAATAAGATATAAAAACCATTTAATGTCTTTAATATATGTATTTTATTATTCTTTTTGTGTGTGAGCACTATTGTCATATGTGTATGTGGCCAGAAGAGAGTGTTGTACCTTTGGAGCTGATGTTCCAGGTAGTTGTAAGCCTCTAGACATGGGTTCTGGGACTTGAACTTGGTCCTCTAGAAGAACAGTAAGAGCAGGTAACTACCAGGGCCAAATCTCCAGCCTGTCTCCACTCCACACACACACACACACACACACACACACACACACACACACACACACACACCACCCCCCCTTCTTTTTTTTTTTTTTAAAGTTTTCTGAGACAGGCTCAGGTGTGGCCCAGGCTGGCCTCCAACTTACCGTGTACTTGAGGATGAATTTGAACTCCTGTTCATTCTGCCTCTTCTCTCAAGTGCTGGGATTACAGGCATGTGCACCTCCTGACTTTTGTTTGAGACAGGGTACTCTATGGTCCAGACTGGTTTAGAACTCACTGTGTAGACTAGGCTGGCCTTGGACTCATGGCAGTCCTCCTGCCTTAGCTCCTGAGGTGCTGAGCTCACAGGCATGAGCCACCACACCCAGCTCAAAACCTCAACTTATAATTGGTAATACCTGCTTCTTAGTAGGTGTGTTAGCTTTCCATTACTCTAACACTTCCTGGAGATAATCATCTTACAAAGAAAGAAATTTATTTTGCCTTATGGTTTTGGAGGTTTTACTCCATATGAGTCGGACTTTTGGTAAGACAGTATATTATGAGAGTGTGTCCCAGATGCACATTGCTCACCTTATAGCCATGGAACACACACACACACACACACACACACACACACACACACACGGAGAGAGAGAGAGAGAGAGAGAGAGAGAGAGAGAGAGAGAGAGAGAGAGAGAGACGAGAACAGAGATAGTAGGGTGCCACAGTCCTCTTTGAGACCATATTCCCAGTGATAAGAGTGGAGACTTCCTATCAGGCACCAGGCCTTATATGCTTTACCCCAGACATTTAATGGGAGACATTGAAGACCTAAGCTCTATTAGCAGCAGGTGGCTAAATACCAAGAGCCACCTTTGGTTTAAATAGTGATGACTGTAAATGTGTAACCTGATGTATTAGTTACTTTTCTGTTGTTGTGATAAAACACAGTGGCCAAGGCCACTTATAGAAGAAAGGGTTTGCTTAGGCTTATGGTTCCAGAAGTATGTAAGAATCGGTAATGGCAGGGAAGTTGCAGGCATGATGGCTGGAGTAGCAAATGGCAGTCCTTAAACTCCCAAAGCCAGCTTCCAGTGACAGGCCTCCAAGGCCACACCTTTAAAGCCTCTCCAAACAGCATCCCCTACTGGGGAGTAAGTATTCTAATGCTTGCAACCGAGGGGCACCTCATTCACACTACCACACCTGATTGAAAATACCAGTGATTTCTGTTAACGACTAAGTTAATAGATGCTGTTAACTTTGCTGTTGTGCTGTTTCTGTTTAGGAATAAGTCATTTCTTTTCTCCTCACCATCCCAGGTTGGCCTCCAACTGTTTTGCTTCTTCCTCGCCCCCCCCCCCCCAGTTGAACAGTGCTTAGTCATGTGCCTTGTGAAAGTAGTTTTATATTCACGTCTGACGTAAATTGATTCACTGAATTTGCAGAAAAGTGTTTAACAGTGGAAGTAGAAATGTAAATGCAGCATTAGTTTCTAACTTTGGAGCTAATAAAAACTTACCCTATTTAAAGTTTTAAGGGCCTAAGGAGATAGATGGCTCTGTGGTAAGAGCACTTTTTATTATTCCAGAGGACCCACATCAGGCCATTCACAACCACCTATAACTCTAGTTCCAGGATATCTGATGGCCTCTGGTACCAGCACTCAAGTGATGTGCATTCACACAGGTATACACACACATACACATAGAAGTAAATAAAGTTCTAAAATCTTTGCTTATGAAGCAGAGATCATCTAACATTATTTAAAAACCATATTGCAGGCTGGAGAGATGGCTCAGCAGTTAAGAGCACTGCATTGACTGTTCTTCCCGAGGGTCCTGAGTTCAATTCCCAGCAACCACATGGTGGCTCACAACCATCTGTAATGAGATCTGGTGCCCCCTTCTGGCCTTCAGGGACACATGCAGGCAGAACACTGTATACATAATAAATAAATACTAAAAAAAAAAAAAAAACCAAACATATTGCATGTGTGTTCATAAGCAGCATTGCTAAGAGCTTCAAGCTGGCAGCAGGCTGGCGTCTAACAGGAGAATGGATGAACTGTTTAAATCAGTGGTTCTCAAGATATCCTATCCTGCCTATCAGATATTTATATTATTCTTTGTAACGTAGCAAAATTACAGTTATGAAGTAGTAACAAAATAATTTTATGATTGGTGTCACCACAACACAAGGAACTGTATTAAAGGGTGGCAGCATTAGGAAGATTGAGAACCACTGGTTTAAATAATCCAGCAATGGAGTAAGTGGCCTACTGCCAGGTGCAGCAGTAGTTCACATGGGTGAACTTCACAAGCAGAGCCCTGAAGGCCAGAAGCTGAGCTCAAGAGGAGATCTCCTGCAGTTCCTTTATATAAACACTTCAGACAAGCCAAAATAGCAGAACAGTGCTCACTACTGGGAGGAACACTGAAGAGCACCCCAGTAAAGACTTGTCTGCTGTGCATAGTCAGTGACTGAATCTGGGTGATAAATAGTGTTGACCTTGTGAAAGTTCACCCAGTGGTGGTAGTTTTGTGGTTTGCACACTGCTTTGTAAATGTGCCAGGCCTTGATACAAATTGTAGTGAGGGCAGAGCTTTCTTTTCATTTTTTCATTCTGTGTGTGTGTGTGTGTGTGTGTGTGTGTATGTGTGTGTGTTTACTTGTGCCTTCTTGCCCCCAGTCTCCTGAGTGCTGAGATTACAGGTGTGTGATCTTAATATTTTTTGTCACTGTTTCTCTTTCTCAGCCGGTTTAGCCAATCAAAACAAATTCTTTGGTGAATTAAAACTTGATTTTGCTCTATCTGAGGCTTTGTAGGGATTATATGGGACTAACTGGTTCCAAATAGTCTCAAATGTGAATGTACTTAAACTATAATCCGGCGATCTCTTTTGTTCAGTTTGAAAGTCAAGAATGTTTCATATGGTAATTCACTTATGGTATTCTGTTTGGCACTGCTTACAGAATGTTACTGTTGAGTAGATAGTCCTTTTCTTCTCATTTGTAGTTCCTGAGACATTTTATTCACAATCTTCACATGTGTAACTTAATTTCTATCCTTTTTGCATTTCATTTATTTTATTATTTTTATTTATGTTTTGTAGTATTTGAATTCAGGGCCTCGCACATGCTATACATGTGAGTTAAATCACTGAGCTACCATGAGACTGATGTCTATATAATGTACCCATGTGACTCTGGTATTTTTTATTTGAAAAT
Source organism: Peromyscus eremicus (assembly GCF_949786415.1). Classification (NCBI taxonomy): domain Eukaryota; kingdom Metazoa; phylum Chordata; class Mammalia; order Rodentia; family Cricetidae; genus Peromyscus; species Peromyscus eremicus. The sequence goes on along the minus strand of NC_081436.1, from coordinate 10,149,665 downwards.
TACTATACCTATCATTTCACTTCCATCCTTTTTTTTTTTTTTTTTTAAAGATTTATTTATTTACTATGTATACAGTATTCTGCCTGCATGCCAGAAGAGGGCACCAGATCTCATTATAGATGGTTGTGAGCCACCATGTGGTTGCTGGGAATTGAACTCAGGGCCTCTAGAAGATCAGCCAGTGCTCTTAACCTCTGAGCCATCTCTCCAGCCCCTCACTTCCATTCTTAACATGCTTTGCTACAAATGCATGTATGAGTATATATTATTTTTTTTTTTATTTTTGAGACAATCTCATGTAGCCCTGGCTGGCCTGGAGTTCACCATGTACACCTGGCTGACAATGTGACCAGGTCTATCACTGGCTGTTGAGTATGAGGATTAAAGATGTGAGGTCACCACATTCAACTTTCAGGTTTTTTTTTTCCAACAGGAAAACTACATACATGAAAAACTAAACTAAACTAAAAACTAAACTCTAGAGTGTTGATGTGCAAATTTTAATTGAGTAGTACTTCTCTGTGTAGAGCTACCTGAGGATGTATTTTAACTTCTTTTGTTGTTTATTTTTGAGATTTTATTTTAATTACACCATTTCTCCCTTTTCTTCCCTCCAAACCCTCTTCCCCACTCCTTCAAATTCATGGCCTCTTTTTCATCAGTAGTTATTATATGCATATATGTATTTGTGTGTGTATACACACACACACACACACACACACACACACACACACACACACACACACGCTCGCACGCACGCACGCACGCATCAAGAAATAGTATTGGCCCCCATCTCCACCCCTAGGATTGTTTTGCCTATTCAGAATCTTTTGTGCCATATGAATTTTGGATAGTTTTTTTTCTGTTTTCCAAAGAATGAGATGGGAACTTTGATCTAGATTGCACTGAATCTGTAAAAGCATTTGGTAGAATGGCCATTCATTCTCACAGTGTTGATTTTTACCAGTCATTGAGAACACTTTCTTCAGAGTTTTAAAGTTTTCATTGTAGGGGTCCTTTACTTCCTTGGTTAGGTTTATTTTGAGATACTTTGGTTTTTCTGAGGCTATTGTGAATGGGAGTGTGTTCATGCTGTACTTCTCTGTATGTTTGTTGGTGGTGTAGAGAAAATCAGTTCATTTGTACAGTGGATTCTTTATCCTAACACATTGCTGAATTTGTTCATCATTTCTAGGAAGTTTTCTGGCACAGTTTTTAGGGTCTCTAATGTATAGTATCATATCATCTGCAAATAGGGATAAATTGACCCTTCCTTCCCTATTTGTATCCCTTTAGTTTTCTTCTCCCCCTCTCCCAGCTAAGGACCGAACCCAGGGCCTTGCGCTTACTAGGCAAGCGCTCTACCACTGAGCTAAATCCCCAACGTCCCCTTTAATTTTCTTCTCTTGCCTTATTTGTCCAGCTAGTACTCCAGGCACAGTATTGCAAAGGATTGGGGATAATGGGCAGCCTTGTCTCAGTCTTCAGTGGGGTTGCCTCAAGCTTTTTTCCATTTAGGATGATGTTGGCTATGGGTTTCTTGTATATACCTTTTATTATGTTGAGGTATGTTCTCACTGGCCCTATATTCTCTAAGACTTTTATCATGATCGCGTGTTGGATTTGGACAGAGGCCTTTTCTGCATGTGTTGAAATGATCATGTGATTTTTGTCTTTAAGGACATTTATGTGGTTTATTGCATTTACTGACTTGTGTATGTTGAGTCGTCATTAGGGATATTGGCCTGTAGTTTTCTTTGTTTGTTGTGTCTTTACCTGGTTTGGTTATTAGGGTAATACTGGCTTTCATTTAGAAGGAGTTTGGAAGTTCTCTTTTCTTTCCCCTCCTTCCCTCTTTCCCTCCCTCCCTTTCTCCCTCCCTCCTTCCCTCCTTTCTTTATTTTGTTGTCAGTTTTATTGGTCAGATGGGCTATAAGGAGTGATTTCAGTCTTTTTGAATTTGTAAAGATTTGTGTTGTATCCCAGGATGTGGTTGGTCTATTTTAGGGAAGCCTTCCTGTGCTGCTGAGTGGAGTGTGTACTATATGCTGTTTTAATAAGTAAGATATTCTGTAGGTCACTGTGAAGACCGTTTGATGTATGGTGCTCATTAAGTCTGAGGTTTCTGTTTATTTTTTTCCCTGATGTCCTATCTATTGTAGAAAGTGGGGTATGAAATCACCCACTGCTACTAACAGCTTGATTTTAATCTGTGTTTTCAATTCCAGTAAGTCTCCTTGGTTGACTTTCCTTTATTAGTGTCCCTCTCTTGCTTCTGATTATCTTTAGTTTGGATTCTATTCTATCAGATACTGGGATAGTGAAGCCTGCTCGTTTCCTGGTCCCATTGATTGGAGCACCTTTATCTATCCTTTTACTCTAAGATGGTACCTACCTTTAAAACTAAGATGTGTTTTTTGTAGGCAGCAGGTGGATTTTCTCCCCCCTTGATCTATTCAGTCTGTTCCTGTCTTTTGAATGGAGAATTAGGTTATTGACATTTAAAGTTCTTGAAATGTATGTGTTAATTGTGGTCATCCTAGTGGTTTTTGTTGTTTGTGTTTTCAGTGGTATTTTGTGTTTTAGTAATTAGGACTTTGTATTTCTTTCTTTTTTTTCTTTTCTTTTTTTTTGGGGGGGGGGGTTTTCAAGACAGAGTTTCTCTGTGTAGATTTGCTCCTTTTCCTGGAACTCACTCTGTAGCCCAGGCTGGCCTCGAACTCACAGAGATCCGCCTGCCTCTGCCTCCCGAGTGCTGGGATTAAAGGCGTGCGCCACCACACCCGACTTTGTATTTCTGTTCAGTCTCTGCTATGCTCATTTCTCTCTACAGCTCAAAATAATGCTTCCTTCCTGTATTTTCTTTAAGTTTGCTTTGTTTGATATAATTGGGGAAGGGGGGTGGTGGAGTGGGGGTGGAGTTTTTCTGTATAGTTCTGGCTGTCCTGGAACTCACTTTGTAGACCAGGCCTCTGCCTTCCAAGTACTACACCACCACCACCTGGCAGATATAAATTTTTTTAAGTCTGTTTATGTTGTAAAAAGTTTTCTTTCTTCTTCAATCATGTCTGATAGCTTTTTTATTTAGTTTTTGAGACAGCGGCTTTGCTGTGTAGCTCAGGCTGCACTTGAAGGTGTGATGTGGTCTGATGCTCTAATGCTTGACTGTTGAACTTTATTTAGTCATCCATTTATTTTTGAGATAGGATTTTTGTGATGCCTTGAGCTTTCCATCTTGTCCTCCCAGCCTCTCTAGTACTGGGATTATAGGCATGTATAACCATGCTTGGCTTTTGTTTGACTCTTTATAAAGAAAAAAATCAAGTATTTCAAAGTAGGCAAGATAAGCACCTCCCAAAGTAAATGTCATGAAAGCAGCAATTATCTACTTTTGACATGTATTTCTGTGACCACATGTGTGCATGCCTGGTGCTAAAGGTCAGAGGAGGCGTTGGAGCCCCTGGGACAGGAGTTACCGACTGATGTGAATTATTGTGTAGGTATAAGCTCTCTAGAACAGCAGCCAATGTTCTTGACCACTGCTCTCCCTTCCTGAAGGTATATTGAAGTAAATCCACTATTCATGTTTCAAATGTAAATAAACATTTCCATATGTCTCTAAAAGAAAGACGTAGGAAAGTCTTTATTCATTTATTTATTTACACATTCATTCATTCATTTATTTATTTTGAGGCAGGGTTTTTCTGTGTAGCTTTGGAGCCTCTCCTGGAACTCAATCTGTAGACCAGGCTGGCCTCCAATTCACAGAGATTTGCCTGCCTCTGCCTCCAGAGTGCTGGGACTAAAGATGTACACCACCACCGCCCGGCTAATATTTTAATTTTAAACAAAATGTTTTCTGTCGGATGGCAATATGGGTCAGTGGGTAAAAGTACCTGTTACCAAACCTGTCCAGCTGAGATCCATTTCCAGGAACCACATGGTAGAAGTTGAGAACTGGCTCTGACTGCAAACTGCAAGCATGTGGACCTCTTCCACCATACATAAAATAAAATAACAAAAGCCACAATGTTTTTGTGCTAAAATAAGTTCACATATATTTAATGATACATTAGAAAATTGGTGGGTTTTGTATTGTTACAGGGGTTAGCCCAGGGCCTTATGAATGCTAATCCCTGCTCTGCAACTGAATGCCACCCTAGTCTCAAACGCTTTTAAATAAATGTCCCAATCTATTTAATTTGTGTCCAGTTAAGTATGTAATTTAAATTTGTGGAGAAAGTATAATATATGTATCAATGATTCGGTGTATCAAATTATTCAGCCATCCAGTTGTTTTTCTTTCTATAATCAAAGTATCTTTCATAGAGTTTTAAAAATTAGGATTTTAAAAGATAAACTAATTTTTAAAATTATTTATTTTAAAATTAAAATTTATTTAAAAAATTAATCAGTTTGTTTATTGTGTGTATGCTAAGCCACCTGTAATTCTGTCAGTCAGGAGGCTAAGACAGGATTGCTATTCTAGGCCATTCATGGTTCTAGCATGAAACCTTGACTCAACAAAACAAAACAGTGAGAAATATTGTGAAGTAGAGGCCATCCTGGACTATATATATAGTGAGAACATGTCTCAAAAAACCAAAATCTGTAGGTGGCCATTCCTTGGATGGCTTAGATCAGATTATGGCAGGTGTACTGTAGTTCTTTACTTCTTACTCTAATAATTTTATTTCATTGTAGTTGTTAGGATTTTCTGTGTCCCACCAGTCTTGCAGCTGCTCAGACCCAAGTAAGCACACAGAGGCTTATGTTAATTATAACTGCTCGGCCATTAGCTCAGGCTTATTACTGATTAGTTCTTACACTTAAATTAACCCATAATTCTTATCCATGTTTAGCCACATGGCTTGGTACCTTTTCTCAGTTCTGCCTTGTCATCTTGCCTCCTCTGTTCTGGTTGGAGACTCCTGACTCAGCCCTTCCTCTTCCCAAAATTTTCCTTGTCTGCTTGCCCTACCTATATTTCTGCCTGGCTACTGACCAGTCAGCATTTTATTTATCAACCAATCACAGCAACACACATTCACAGCATACAGAACGATATTCCATAGCATTTCTCCTTTTCTGTCTAATTAAAAAAGGAGGTTTTAATTTTAACATAGTAAAATTGCATATAATAGAACAGTTATCAAGTAAGAATTACAGTTACAATATCTAGTCTATTTGTATTTGGCAAAATTGAAGAAAATATTCTATCATCTATCCTATATTTGTGAGTCTAAAGTTTCATATCTTTCATATCTTTTTATCATAACCAAGGAAAATTATAACTATCTAGTCTTCAACTACATCAAAGACCCCAGAAGAATATAACATTACCTAAGTAAGCAGGAAATGCATTGTAAGTAATTTCCAAAAATCTAGAATGACAGAGAGAGGTGCCTGGACAGTCGCCCAAAGTTCCTCTGTAACATTGGGGCATCCTTCTTCAGCCTATAGGCCTAGTCTCTCGATCATTTTTTTCTGTGTCCTGTAGAATGTCTGGCAGTTCCTTCTGTGAAGCAGAAACCTGAAGGACCATTTTGCCTTGTAAAGTTCAGTGGTCACCTTCCTATGGGTCCTGCATGTCCAGTATATATGACATACTGTCAATCAGTTGATGCAAGGGCATTTTTTTGCCCGGTGGCTAACTTTTGCTACAAAGAAAGCAAACTCAATAATGAGTTTCTTCAATGCCCATTATCTTCTCTGAAGTAGATTGGTGTTGCCAAGTGCAGACATGTCTCAATGTTCAGAAAAGTAGAAGTTTTTAAAACATTTTAAATGCCATATTCTGTAGGTCTTTGAAGTTTTTGAAGATTTCCTACCTAATTGAAATATATCTATGTATATCTAGAAAACTTAACTAACATGACTATAAGTTTGATTATCATAGATGACTAAAATCTGTATTTCTCAACTATATATTACAATTTCAAATGAGTTGCACAAACAAAATACTTTAAACAAGAGTAGAAATATGCATACAGTATAACAAAATTAACTTTAAATTTGTAATAAACTAAAATTTATAGCAATGTAAAACATTTCAAACAAGTTGTTGCTGTTTAAAAGTAGATTCAAAATCTACCTTTTTTTTTTTTTTTTTTTTTTTTTTTTTTTGGTTTTTCGAGACAGGGTTTCTCTGTGTAGCTTTGCGCCTTTCCTGGGACTTACTTGGTAGTCCAGGCTGGCCTTGAACTCACAGAGATCCGCCTGGCTCTGCCTCCCGAGTGCTGGGATTAAAGGCGTGCGCCACCACCGCCCGGCCAATAATCTACCTTTTTATCCTATCATATTTATATCCTCTATATCATATCTCCCTTCTTTTAGAAAGAGATCGACTATGACCAATAACAATTTGTAGCCAACAACCTAAATAAAGACAAACATCCATAATCCATTTTTTGGGAGTGTGAGCGTAGTGTTCTACGCTACTTCCTGCTGATAGGGGCCACTGGTAGTCTTATGGGGATCCTGAGAAAATTAAGAATTATGGTCAGGTCCTGACTGGAGTAGTCTGTGAGGCTGTGTTCTCTGAGCTAGTTGTCTTGAAGCTGTTTTGGATATTGGATCATCTGGAGACTTCTCAGGGGCTCTTCCTTGATCAAACCTTATTAGCCTGGAAGCAATCCATAGGTTCTTATCTTATGTGGAAACAAAAGCAGAACCTCTTTTCCAAAGCAATGTATCCTTAGACATAAATTTTGAAATCAAGATATCTTTAAAATACACATACTGATTTAACTCAGCAGCTTTTACAATCAAATGTCTGTCTGCAGTTAAAAATCCCAAAGACAATATAACCCAGACTCTGTGTGATTTCCATCTTTATACGGCTTAACTTTTATATTATTCTTTAAAGACTTTATTTTTTAAAAACTATTTTTTTAACAACTGTATAAACTCCTTTTCCTCTCTCTTCCAAGCCCACATATATTTTTACACACAATGTAAACTGTTTTATTTCATCTGAATCTGTCTTATTGTGAATCTATAATCCTCTGACTAGGAGAGATTTTAAACTGCTAACCTAACTGAATGGCTAGGACCAAGGCAGCAGCCTTGGCTGCTGGCTCCACCCACCTCAGCTTCCCACCATGGCGGAACTATGTTGACTGCCAGCTCTGGGAACCATGCTCACTGCCCACTCTGGGAAGCAGTGGGTCTATGCTTCCATCCAGTAGTGTGTAGCCCAAAAACCTTTTCTTTCTTTCCTTTTTTTCCCCCCTGCCTGTACTAGCAAAAGTTATATCCACCACACACCATGCTGTGTGGCTTGCAGATGCCACTGTGTACAGTGGCAGGAATCTGCCATGCACACTCAAGCCCATGGGCCTTGAACCTACCATACTGTAGCTCAAGGCTGCACACCATGCCATGGCATCTCTGTACCTTGGTGTCTCTATATCTTGACCCGCTTGCATGAGACATGAAGTAGAAAGCTGTTTTTTGGCTCCATTATTGTGTGTTTAGAAAGAAGCTCTTTTTAAACTCTTTTAGGCCTTATGGAAATTCGAGAGCCCCATGTTGGTACGCCAAATGTAGTTGTAAGGTTTTCCTGTGTCCCACCCAGTCTTGCAGCCTCTCAGACCCAAGTAAGCACACAGAGCACACTTATATTATTTTTAAACTATGGCCATGGCAGGCTTCTTGTTATCTAGTTCTTATATCTTTTTTTTTTAAAGATTTATTTATTATGTATACAGTGTTTTGTCTGCATGTATGACTACAGGCCAGAAGAGGGCACCAGATCTTGCTACAGGTGGTTGTGAGCCACCATGTGGTTGCTGGGAATTGAACTCAGGACCTCTGGAAGAATAGTCAGTGCTCTTAACCTCTGAGCCATCTCTCCAGCCCCTAGTTCTTATATCTTAAATTAACCCATTTCTATAAATCTATATTGCCACGTGGCTTATGGCTTACCTTTACATCTTGCTTCTAGCAGCGTCTCCTCTGTTCTTTCTCCTTCCTCCTCTCTTGTTAGAATGTCCTGCCTAGCCCTATTCTGCCTCACCATTGGCTAAACAGCTTTATTTATCAACCAATCAGAGCAACGCACATTCACAGCATACACGACATTCCACAGCATATCATATTAGCTATTAACATAAGACAGACTTTGTTTTCTGTCTAATTCCTTAAATCCCACAAAACTCCTCAGTGACTAAAATTTTTTAAGTTATTATTTGTTACATGTATGGGTATTTTGCCTGCATGAAGTAAGTCTGGGCAGTATTTGCATGCAGTGCCTAAGGAGGTTAGAAGAGGGTCAGTCCCCTGGAACTGGAGTTCTAGACTGTTGTGAGCTACCATGTGAGAGCCATTATTGCCCTTCACCACTGGGCTGTCTCCTATCCCAGACAAGTTAGAGTATATTACTGTGGAAACTGCTTCTAATTTTAGTCAGCTTTGCGTCCAAACCTGAAAAGCTAAAAGCTCTCTCTCCTGAGCTTCTGGAAAAATAGCAGAATGTTTCCTTTTGATCTTTCTGGTTCAGTGCTTGCTGGTGTATGGGCGCAAGCCCTGTTTAAATAGCTTACCAGAGTAGTTTAAACACAGCAGACAAAACAGTGTGATGTCTTCATTGTCATTAGGAACAACACTGCTGTAGCATTTGCAGTGTGCTGTCTTTATTGTTGTTGTGAGTAACACTGCTGTAACATAGTGTGCTGTCTTCATTGTCGTTAGGAACAACACTGCTGTAACCTTACTGTGTGTAGTTTATTGCTGTTGTTGTTAAAATTGCCTTTTCTTTTACTTACACTGTTATTTAGACGCATTTTTATTTTATGTGTATAAGTGTTTTGCTTGCATGTATGTATGTATGTGCACCATGTGAGTGAAGTACCCACAGGGGCCAGAAGAGGTTGTCATAATCCCTGGAATTGGTTCTACAGTTGTGAGCTGCCGTCTGCATGCTGGGAACTGCACCTATATCCTCTGGAAAAACAGCAAGTGCTCTTAATCCCTGAGCTTTCTCTCCAGTCCCCTTTTCTTAACCTATGATTGTCATTTTGTATTGTTGTCTGTTAATTTTGAATGAGTTTTTTATTGAATAATTTTATTTCCATTAATCTATATGAAGATTTTATTATTTATATTCACATTTTTCATTAGTGCGTTTTTGTTCATTTATACATTTACTCTATTGAATTATGGATAAGAACTCCTGTGCTTATAAGAAACATTTCCAAAGCCAAATAGAGAAATTAGTGATGTCTCTATATTTCTTTTTGTCTGTTTTAGGATGGCTACCATAGAGTAGTTAATGTTGTGCCAAAGAGACCACCACTGCTAGACAAGAGACCGCCTCTGCTAGACAAGAGACCGCCTCTGCTAGCCAGACCCGATGAAGGAGGCTACAGTAGATATTACAGTCATGTTGATTACCGAGACTATGACGAGGGCCGCAGTTATTCTCATGATCGAAGAAGTGGCCCACCTCACAGAGGAGTATGTAATTTCCCCCGTGTACTAATTGTTCTTTCTTTGAAGTTTAAAATTCATGTAACCAAAGTTTGTGTGCAGGCCTTGGAAGTAGAGTGCTGCTTGTGCTCTTGTGTTGCTTGGCTTGGTTTTATTTGCAGCCTCCCCTCACCCCCTTTGCAGTAGGGTCTCACTGTACAGGTCAGGCTTGCCTGGAACTTGCTGGCCTCCTGTCTCAGCCTCCTGGGTGCTGCGGTGCTAGGTTTTCAAGGTTTGGCTTGCATTCCAGTGAGGTGCTGTTGACTGCTGGCTATAGCTCCAGAGGGCACTAGTAGTCAAGAGGCTGGTGATCTGGTTAGTGAGTAGGCATTAATTCCACCGCGCTTGCTTTTTGTGTGGTGCCAGGCAGCAAGGCCATGGCCTTCCTCCTGCTAGGTAAGCATTCTCTACTGAGCTGTATGCCTGGCCCATACCTTGTTTGCCTTTTTACCTTAACCTTGCGGGGATTTTCTGATAGTCAGTGATGAAGAGATGGTCGGCACTTGTCACTTCGTGTCCCTGTTTATAATTGCTTCATTTTTAACATAAGCACGTGGGTGGGTAAGGCAGGTTTAAGTTGATTATCTCATTTTTTGTTAGTATTCTTAAGGTCTGTTCGCTTTTAAGGTCTTTACTGTTTGAGATTAGAATTCAGTCAAGTCATTGTTTCAGATAGTAAATGCTTAAAATGTTAGCTACTAAGACTACCAGTGTGTTCTGGATAATCTAGAAGTAGGTATTTAAGGGTTTGATGATTTATTACTTTTATTGAAAGTGTTGGAAGCAATTACTATGTCCTCAAGCTTACAGATGTACTATAGTTCTCTTCTAGACTGTTTGCCATTCTTTTCCCTTTTTCCCCTCCCTGCAATATATAACGTGGCAACCAATAGAGTATATTTACACTCTGTACTGTGAGCTCATGTTGACAATTGAAGAAATGGAGGTAAGTGATTTCCTGAGGGTTAGTATATATGGGAGTCCAGTTCTCGTGGTCCTTCATCGTGTGAGCCCTGATAATTCTGAAGTGGTCATGGAGCTTTTTAGTGGTTTCTGGTGATTATGGCTTGAGTTTGCGATGCTACAGCTTTCTTACTGACATTGCTGGCTTTTACTATGCCATGCTGTTCCTTTAGGAGGGGTCTAGGTGTTGGGAAGTAAGCATTATTTCTATACTAGAGATACTGCATTTTATTGTCAGACCCATTCTCCAGGTAGTCTCAGGGAGAAAGGATTTGGTCAGAGCAAAAGCATCCTGTCCCCTTTCGTGAAAACTCTGGTCATCTGGTGAGTTTTGTTTTTACTAGGCTTGTATTTGATACCTCTTGAACATGAATTTTTTTCTAAAAGCTTGTAGTAGTGTTTCAGCCACAACACAGTTACTTATTTCATTCTTCCAGATTGTCTGTGCTGGGTATTTTGAGGGGTAAGAGTTCTGGCTTTACATGCTGACAAGTCTTCTTTCTGTTCAGTCCTCAACACCACAAAACAAAACCATGTTAATACAAAAACTTGTTTGTTCTTAGACTTCACTTTTTCTTCTCTTTAAGTAAATGACTAGCACACCTGTAGTCTTTACACTTTTGCAGCACTAATTTTTATCTAGAATTTACTTAAACTACTTACTGGGTCCAGTATTGTATTAGAGCTGTGGAATTTTTAATTTTCTCTTGTTTTTTAACATGGAGAGGGAAAATATAGGCACATTTTATTTATACAAGTGTTGGGTTTGTGATGTTAATGAGGACGATGAAAAATAAGATTTTAGCTAAATTGGTTTCTCTTACTGTAAGTAATTTTCATGTTGTGTTTATTTATTTATTTTGTTTTGTTGAAGCAGAGTCTCTATATAGCCCTGCCTGTCCTGGAACTTGCTATGTAGATCAGGCTGGTCTTGAACTTGAGATCTTCTGCTTCTGCCTCTGGAGTGCTGAGATTAAAAGCATGTGTACTATGCCAAGCCTACATTTTATTTTTATTTTACTTGTGTTTTCCTTGCATGCAAACCTGCACTACGTGTGTCAGTCCTCATAGAGGCCAGAAGAAACCATTGGATCTCCTGGAATTGCAGATAACAGATGGTTGTGAGCCATCTGTGGGGGCTGAGAATCAAACCTAGGTCCTCTGTAAGAGTAGCAAGTGTCTAAACCACTGAGCCATCTCTCCAGCCTCATATGTGGTTGGCTTTTATGTCTCTTTGCACATGTGTTTTAGAGGACCAAAGTGCTTCATTTGTTTAATTCACATAATGTAATATTGCTTATCAGTGATAATTCTCACTAGAGTGCTTCTAATTATACCTTTATTGAGTGATGATGAGAAGAGAAAATGAGCAAAATGGAAAGAGTACCAAGTTCTTCATTGACCTTGAACCTGAACATGGGTGAGAGAGCTTAGAAAATTAAAAGACTGAGCAATGTACACTTCATTAGGCCCTTGTTCTCAGAGAGCAAATATCTGTTGTCATGTTGGTACGTGTATCTGTGGCACTAAGTATGTGTGTGTCTACCAAGGGAATAATGCATTTTTAAAATTACAGGTAAGTGGTGCCACAGGTTCATAGTCGTCTTTAGTTGCTGAGACAGATGACTTGTATCTTTTGTTTATCATGTTTTGGAAGTTCAGGAATACCTAGAAAAGTGTTTTTACCCACATTGTAATTGTACCTCAGAGGCTGTTTAAAATAGGGTGACAAAAGCCCAAATTAAATTTTTTATGTTACAGGATGATTCTGGCTACAGATGGACAAGAGATGATCATTCCACAAGCCGACAGCCTGAATACAGGTAAAAAGATAAGAATAAGTACTTTGATACTCTTATTGTGTGCGATGTGTGCCGTAGAAATCTAACAGCAGATGTGTAGCTGGAGTCTTCATTAGGGTTTGAATTCGAAAGCAGAGAGCACTATCTCTGTGTCTGATGGAGCTAACAACTGGTGTTCCTCATTGGCTGGCGTTTTATAACTGACTGTATATTTTAAAATAAGTCTGAATATTGATAGTCTTAAAAATTATTAAATTATTCTTAATGTTTGTGGATTATGAGGCATAATTTTCTTTAACTGGAGAGTAAAGCATTTTTTATTTTTCCAGAAGTAGCCTTTTGAAAGTACTCAGCCTTACAAAGTGTCTTCTGTCATAAGGTATTATCTCTGGTGGTCTATTTAAATTATTGTTTATTTATTTCTGTATATGTATGTGTATATTTGTGTAGTGGGGTTTGTATGTGCTGTGGTAGAGGTCAGAGGACAACTTTTGGGGGTTTGTTCTCTCCTGTTCCTGGGACCTGTGGTTTGACCAAGAAAGGCTCTTACCATAATCTTGTCTCCGTGACCATTCCAGGGTGGTCTTTGCCCCAAAGGAGAGTTTTCCCAGAGCTAAACAAGTTTTTTTACAGAAGGTGAAATTGGCAGATTTCTAGTCAAGTCAGTTTAATTTTTCGCAAACAAAACTTGCTGTCTGTGATCACTTCCAGCACAAAAGGGAAAGGATGGGCAGGTTGGAAGAGCAGACAGCAGCAGTGAAGTTCTCTCTGTTGTCTCAGTTCAGAGTTTCTTATTCCTGTGCAGCTATTTCCCTAGCGGGCTTGTTAATCCCATTCAATTAATGTTTTCCCTTTCTCCTTATACCTGAGGCCCACAGCAGAGCTACAAAACAAGCTAGCTATGGATTGGCAGCTCTGAAATTGTGGTCAGGATTAAATCTGTGGTGCTTGAAGTCGCTGTTTCTCAGCTGTTTGTCACAGTGATGGAAGTCTCACAGAAGGTGGTGGCCAGGGTGGGTTGTTGCTGTGGCCGTGTGGAAGTGCGTCTGTGGGAGGAGTTGGTAATGTCTGTAGAAACAGCTTCATGTGCTGCAAGTAGAGCTTACTGTGATGCTGGGGAGAGCTCAGAAAGCCGGCATACACAGTGGAGTGTAAGTCAAGACCATGTGTTAGATTCGTGCAGAACTGAGGATACACTCTGCAACTGCAGTAGAGGTCGGTCATGCATGGTACATTGCATTAAAGTTCTGTCTCATCTTGACCATGTTCTGAGACTATATAGTCTGAATTTAAAAATGATAGTAGACAACTAACTAAATGTACTGGAAGAGATTTGAAGGCAGCCTGGTATTTAGGTTGGGATATATTTATTGCTGGTCTCTTACATCTAAGTTTACAGTGAGAATTGAGCAGAAAGCACAGTGGGAAGTTTAAAAGTTTGTAGTTCGCCCAGAAAACAAGTAACTATATATGAAGAACTTAAGACCAAGCAAAGTGTAGCTACCAAAGAGATCTGAGCTATGATAAGGAAACCATAGTCTGGGGATGCAGCTCAGTGGTAGAGCACTTCTCTCTCCCTCTCTCCCTTCCTCCCTCCCTCTCTCCCTCTCCCTCCTCCTCCCTTCCTCCCTTCTTCAAGATTTGTTTTTATTTTATGTGTATGAATGCTTTGCCTGTGTTTATGTATATGTACCACATATATTCCTGATACCCAAGGAGGCCAGAAGAAGAAGTCAGATCCCTTGGAACTGTAGTTGCAGATGGTTGTGAGCTGCCATGCCAGTCCTGGGAATTGAACCCAGGCCCTCTGCAAGAGTAGCAAGTGCTCTTAAATGATGAACCATTTCTCTGCCGTCAAACAGAACCACGGCCTTGGTTTCCCATCTTTAGCACTTAAAAAAAAAAAAAAGCCAAGTACTTGGATAATAGGAAGATGCTTTAGTTCATCTCGGGAATTAGCTTTCCCAACCTATGAATTTTCCTGTGCTTAACTGTTAAGGCACTCAGGCTGTTGTAGGGGTGGAAGGCCCTACTGGTTAAGCTAGTAGCTGACCTTGGTATTATCCACATGACTGGTTTTTCAGACAGGCAAAGTAGAAGTGCCATATAGACTTGCAAAATTTCAGAAGACACTGTAGGAGGCCAGGAAGTGTATAGCAAGGTCAAAGTTGCTGGCACCTGCCCTAGAGGGTGTGTGAGGGTGCTGTGTGAAGCCCAAGTTGTAGTTGATAGCTAAGAAATTTGGAGATGTTAGGAATGGGGAACATTTGTTCAGGAAAGCTGCAGGCAGCCTACTAGATAGTGATGGTTATGATAAACTGCACTGGTGGCGGTGCTGGTTACTGGTGGGAAAGTCATGGGCCACAGCCACGACTATCAGAGTTTTTATTAGAAAGAAAGGAGGGAGGAGAGCCAGGCCTGGATAGAAAGGAAGATGGCAGGAGCAGAGAGAGAACACAGAGAGAGTGTGGGGGTCGGCATCCGGGCTTTTTAAGTCGGGCATTTCGTGACCACGCGACGGGTACGTAGTTGCCAGTACCCGCTGATGATGTAAGACATAAGGCACAGGACACTGGGCTGCGCATGTACAGAATCCTAACAGATAGGGCTTGCAATGAGAAAGGCTGTAGGATGCCTAAGCTTTCTGAAGTACATATCATGATACTTGATACTCCATGCAATACATGGAGCTGTAAGATTTAACGTTTTGGGCTTGCATTGGTTTGGTTCTTTGCTATTCTCTCTGTTTCTTTTGGAATGGGTATTTTACTGTTTACCATTGTATTGAGTAGCTATTTCCTCTGAATTGAAACATTCTTTCCACTGGGAGGAGGGAGGCTCAGAAAACTAGTGATATAAGGCCCAAGAAACTCAGATCATTCACAAAGCTCCTCTTATTATAAATGCAGTGAGCAACATTGAGGCTGAGGCCAAGAGAGCCCAGCAGAGCTTTCTGTAAGTCCTGGGGGAACCTCAGGGACATTACTTTTTGTGAGTTGTCACCCTTGCTGAAATAGGCTTTGGGATAACTCAGCTGCCTTGAGGCACACACACTCTTGGAAGTAACCTGAGCCCTCAATAAATCCTTACTTTGTTTGGTTTGGTCATCAGTGCCTTTTTTGGGAAAAGGAAGGAAAAGTCACACAACACATTGCATATTGGAAGTATGTGGCTTAGTTTTGGAGTTTTACAAGGGCTCGCAGCTAAGAGCTTGCTTTGAGTCCTAGAAGAGATTTTGCTCTTAGACATTTACACATTGTTAGTACTGTTGCAACTATGCATCCTTCTGGATTAAAGGAAGGTTAAAGGCTTATCTCTGAGTTTGAAGCTAGCCTAGTCTACATAGTGAGTTCTAGTCCAGCCAGGGCTAAATAATGGAAGCCTTTTCAAAAATAAACAAGCAAATAAGACTATGGGGAACTCTTGGGAATGAATTGAATGCACGTTACATTCTGGGATGGTTGTGAGCCTTTGGGACTAGGATGCAGTATTGTCGTTTGAATATGGCGTGCCCCTCACAGGCTTTATACTTTGAAACATGGTCCCTAGTTGCTGGAATTTATTAATTGCTAATTTTCTAGTATTTCCAATAGCCAATAGGTTACCCTTTTTCAGAAGTGATCAGTATTATTTTTAAAGTTTTACTGCTGTCTGTTTTGTTTTTATGCTATCCCTCACCTGTCTTCTTTTTGTATTCTTACTGTAAGAGCTGAGGTAACCACCCGCGTGATCAGGGCCAGCAGGAATACCAGGTGTGCACAAACGTGCTGCCATCCCCACTCAGAACAGCAAAGCCAAGGTCATCAAGACCATGGCCTTCTCTTCCATCTGCAGCTGGCTTTACACTTCACATAACTACTGGTGTTGAATGTCTACACCTCTTCTGTTCAGTATCTGTTATTTCTGTTGCTCCTCTTGGGACAGAGTCTGCTATGTATCCGAGTGTTCTGTAAGCTTTGATCACCGGTGGCTGCTGCCGGCACAAGCTTCTTCTCCCACCCTCACTCTGACCCCCTCCAGTCTGCTGCTCTCCAGTCCTCTTCCCAGGACCAGCAGTCCTTTGTCATCCCACGGAATGAACGCACCGTACCCCTAGATGGCAGCCCTCATCTGTGATCCCAAAACAGTTCTCTGAGACTGGGTTCTTTCCCCCACAGTTCATGAGATCTGTAAGGGACTGTGTGTTAGTCAGCTTCTCTTACCGTAACTTACGGAAAGTAACATCTATTCTGACTCACGATTTCATATGTTAAGTTGGGGACACACACCTAGTGACCCACTTCATCCAGCAAAGCCCCATTTCTTCATGACCAAAGGTCTGGGTAAACCTATTGGCTATTGGAAATACTAGAAAATTAGCAATTATTAAATCAACCATCAGAAGCATACAATAGAAAATATTTTTAAATGTTCTAGCATAAGAAATGTGTTGAATAATGAAGAAAATGGCCTGTTAATTTGGAAGACCTGACTAACAGTAGAGTCATATGTCTGAGCAGAGTGCCATAAAAATGTCAGTTCTACTAACATTAGGGTGTGAATTTGTTCCTTTAAAAAAATTCAGTTTTTTTAATATTGAAAATTGGTAAACTGGTTCTAAAGATAACATGAAAGAATAAAGAGCTAAGTGGAGAAAGTAGCCTTAAAAGATGTGAATTCTATAAAAATACCGTATATGCAAAAGTCTAGAGTGAGGGACGGCACTGTGGATGCAGTTGGAGTGAAGTGGACGAGTGAAGGGAACTAGAAGAGGCCTGCTTAGAGAGAAGGCTTGGCCTCTAGCCACAGTCATGTGCATTTTAAAGTTTGACACGTGTCACTATGCCCTCTTTAAAGAGCTGAAGCATATTTCCATTAAAAATTAATTTTAACTTGGATGATTTTCTGTTTTCTTTCTTGTTAATATAAATGAGTTTATAATTTCCTTTATGTGTACTGCTATAACTGTATCCCATAATTCTGGTGACTTTTCATTATCCTGGTCCGATCTTGATATATTCTAATTATTTTCTGATCACTCAATGTTGCCTATAATATTCTACCTTAAAATTCATTTATCATTAATCATCATTAGTAAGTTTTCTTAATTAATCCATGGGCATTAAAACAAGATACAATTGTATATGCTATCTATATTTCTTATATGCCTGTTTATTTTATGCCAGATCCTCTTCTTATCCTCTGAGTAAAAAGGTGCTGCATTCATGTAGCCTACATTTTATAATGCATAGAAAACAAATTATGCACTCTAAACAATCATTAACTATGCATAATTGCAGAAAAAGAAAGCAGACTGGTGTAGAGACAGACTACTTGACCCTCTGCATCTTCCTGTATTCTCATGTTCTCTGGGTGTTTACAGTAACAGTTTATGGTTTTTACTGCCTGCCATCTATCTGGATGTCTGTTCTTTGTATCAGGTGGGTACGTGGAAGATTTCCCACATCAAAGACTAAGAATAGAAAGCAGCATTTGCTTTAGAACAGAGTTGACTGAATAATACACCAAGCCAGGAGTATAGCTAGTTAAGTATATTGGTAGTGTTCTGAGTGTGTAAGAAAGCCATGGCAGCGGTAGGTTTTCTCCCATCCAGTGGAGTACATAGTGATTGTTTGAATTGTGGGAAGAAATTGAAGTTTTAAATTTATAGACAAGTCGTTAAAACAATTCAAAGGACTTCAGTATCCATCCACTGGAGGTCTTATTAATGTCTCCAACAGTGCCCCTATATGCTACAGAAATATTGAGGTGGGCTCACAAATTACCTTTCAGGTAAACTCCTTTAGTTGGGCCAACTTAATCTTTCCTTAGGGCTCTTGTTTTTGGCAAGATGAACAATGAGCAGATACTTCTAAAAGTATTATTTGCAGTACTGGGGTGCTGAGCCTAGGTCCTCACATGCACTAAGCAAGCATGCTGCCACTGAGCTTCATCCCCAGCCCCAAATTATTTGTGTGGCATGTTCTCAATAAAGTCTGATGTTTCTTCATGATTATTAGACCTTAGTTATACATTTTGCTGGGACAATTCCTAAAGTGATGTGTTCTTTGAGTTGCAGACATTTCTATTGTGAGCTAATTTTCCCCTAGGTAATCAGTAAGAGGCCATTAAGGGATATGCTTTGAAGCTATGCAACTACCATTCTTCATCCCACTTTCACATGATCTTCCTGATCTGAGTTTTTCTTGCTTGAATGCTTTATCGGAGCTATTGTTATAGACCTGTTTCCATTCCTCCAAAATCATATTTTGAAGTTTATGTTAGTTTAGTTTTGGTTGGGGTTTTTTTTTTTTTTTTTTTTTTTGAGTTAGGATCTCATGTAGTTCAGCATAATCTTCAGCTTGCTATATAATGGAGGATGACTTTGAAATACTCATCTTCTGCCTCTACTTCTCGAATGCTGAAGTTTACAGATTACAGGTATGTACAACCATACACCTAGTTTATGTTGTGCCGGGGTTGGAATTCATAACTTAATGTATGCTAAATGAGCACTCTACAAACTACACTGCAAACCCCTTGTGTTGAAATTCAAATCCCCAACATGATAGTGTTGGGTCAGGCTTTTGGGGAGGTGTTTTTTGCATGGAGGTGCAGTCCTTGTAATTGGGGTTGGGACCTGTATTAAGAATAATGAGAACTTAATTCTCTGTTCTCTATCATATGAGGATACAACAAGGAAATGATCAACTACAAACCAAGAAGGACTTTGCCATACATGAGATCTGCTGGTAACTTGATCTTGGGCTTTCTGGCCTCCAGAAGTAGGAGGAATAGACATGTGCTAGGTGTGCATATATACAAAGGTGCCTGGACTTTTATAACTGCATTTGTTTTATACAGTATTTACTTATATTGAGTACCATGATTTTGTGGCATCGTGATTTCTTTTATTTATTTATTTATTTTTAGTTTTTCGAGACAGGGTCTCTCTATGTAGCTTTGCGTCTTTCCTGGAACTCACTCGGTAGCCCAGGCTGGCCTCGAACTTACAAAGATCCACCTGGCTCTGCCTCCCGAGTGCTGGGATTAAAGGCGTGCGCCACCACCGCCCGGCCTGATTTCTTTTATATGTTTGTACATGCTTTTCTGTCAGTGAGGCTCCTGACTTTGAGTTAGTTGTCAGGAGAGGCTCTCTGTGAGTCTTTTGTTCTTACAGGCCTTACCAAAGTATTCAGGAGATTGACTGCTTATTATTCAGGTGGTTCTTAGAGAAATGTTTGCAGTGACTATTCTTTCTCTTTGTTCATTATTGTGGAATATTTTAAGGTATGTTACATTTGTTTACACTCTGGAACATTTATTTAATGATACAAAGATATGTTGCATTTGCTTATGTTGCATTTAACTCTGTGAAGCTGTGTTACTGTGCCTGTCTAAAACACCTGATGGTCTAATAAGGAGCTGAATGTCCAATAGCGAAGCAGGATAAAGGATAGGTGGGATTGGCAGGCAGAGAGAAGAACTAGAAGGACAAATCTGAGAGGAGAGGAGAAGGAACGAGAGAAAGAGGAGGACACAAGGGGCCAGCCACCCAGCTACACACCCAGTAACAGAGTAAGAAAGAAAGATATACAGAAGTAAAAAAAGGTAAAAGCCCAGAGACAAAAGGTAGATGGGCTAATTTAGGTTAAGAAAAGCTGACAAGAAACAAGCCAAGCTAAGGCCGGGCATTTATAATTAAGAATAAACCTGTGTGTGTTTTATTTGGCAGCTGGGTGGCAGGCACTCCAAAGAGCAAAAAACAATAGTTCATAGATTAGGCTTGTTTACTACTACATGTAAGAACATTAGATTCTGCATATTCAGAGTTCCCCATTTCTGAACCAAGTCTGATGCACTTGTGGCATACATTTAGACTAGAGACCAGTTCCTGATATTGCTGTGCTAATGCTCCTATTGATTGCTGCTGAAGCAAAGTCCTTGAGTCTTACAGAGAAGCAGAAATGGGGATGGAGGAAAAGAATTATATCTGATATATGTTTTGCAAGTAAAAGATCATCAAGATGTGGTTGATGGGCATAAGAAGGAAAAGGGAAATATCCTTTTGATGGGTGTTTACTGTGTTGTGTATACATAACAGGAATGGTTTCAAGCAAAGACTAGTATTCGAAGTTAAGATTGTGTAAGGAGAAGATGCAGTTAGACACGAGGAAGGGATTGAGATCAGAACTCTGGAAGTATTGGAACATCTAAAATAGAATTGGAGTCACTGACATCTACAAATGAGAACTGAAGTGTGAAGATTAACATAGCCGTTGAGTTTGTTTGCATGAAGGTGAACAGTATAGAAGTAGATTTAACATAAGTGGGTAAGTCCTTAAAACATACTTTAAAAGGAGTTGGAGAACTAATTAGCTGGAGAAACCCTGGCTCCTTTGGGTTGCTTTTTCTTTAGGTCATCAGTGACTTGTGCATCTTTCATAGGTTGAAGGGAAAGAGTAAGGCTGAAGCTCCAAGGTAGTAAAAGGATAACTGAACATGATCACCAGAGAAGCAAGATGAAGAGCACTGGTTAGAGGGGCCAACTTTAGATGGGGAGAGATCCTATAAAGTAAGGAGAGAGAAGAGTGTGCAGGAAGGTAAACCAGGTAGAGGTCATTTGTTCTTTACAGACGCTCTCTTTCTCATTGTTTGTGGGAAGGTGAGATGACTCATGGAAGGTCAAGGGTTTGGTGGTGGATTAGAGGATTTGGGGGAGAATGATTAAGGCCAATGGTAGTTTGAGCTCCCAAAGACAAGTAAAAATGTTACTGACTGGGATTGAAGGGCTGCTAGGAATTGAGACAGGCACTGTGGTTGACTGACTCATAGGCCAGTGGGATCTCCAGGATCCAGCAGTCCAACTCTTCTAGGAAGTCATAGATTTGTGGTATTAATTTGGGGTTTGGGTTGAAGATGGTGCCTCAGAATTTCAAGGATGAAATGTTGATATTTGTATAAATAATGTCAAGGTTGGAAGGGTACCAAGTGAGACTGGGTTGAGGATCATGGATTGCTAAAAATATAGAGGTAACAGCAGGTACCCAGCAGTTGAGGGTGGTGATGTTGTAGAGCAAGAAAACCACCAAAATATGCTACCATATTTAGAATGTGATAATGGAAAGCCAGTTGTGGTAGTGAATATCTGAAATCTCAGCTCAAACCAGAGCGTTGTAGTGAGTTCAAGCCAGAGTGAGACTTCGTCTTGAACAATACAAAATAAATAGAATAAGAATTCTGATGAAGGTCATCTCTGGAAAATGATGCCAAAGTTCAAGATGCCAAAGTTAATGTGTATTGCTGAAGTGTTATGAAGGAAAAAGGAAGTTAAAGATTGTGATGTACAATACCCACAGTTATACACATGGATTTTGAGATTTGATCACAGGCTCTGCAGTAGCCCTATAAACTAGCATTTTGTTAGCATCTTTAGGTGCTCTGAGGAAGGTTTGGGAAGTGATTAATATGGGTTTTTTGAACTTTCCTTTTTTTCTTTTTCTTTTTAATTTTCAGCGTATATGTGTGTGTTGGCCAGAAGAAGGCATCTCTGATCCTCTAGAGCTAGAGTTACATGCACTGTGAGCCACTGAACTAGGAATTGCTAGAAATTGAACTCTGGTCCTCTAGAAGAACAGAAGGTGCTCTTCACTGCTAAGCCCTCTTACTAGTCTCTCCCTTCTCTTCCTTTCTCTTTTGACAAAAGGTCTCATTACATAGTCCTGGCTGACCTAGAATTTACTATGTAGACCAGGCTGGCACTGGAGTTAGCATCTCTTAACTTTGCCTCCTGAGTGCCGGGATTAGAAGTATGCCCCACTACACCTGACCTTCTCCCTTCTTTTTGAAGGGATAAAATATTTTAAAAAATAATTCTGTAACATTTAACTTAGATTGCTTACAGTTTTGGGGCGTGGTGACAGGCAGACTAGACGTGCATGGTGCTTGAGCAGTAGCTGAGAGCTCATTTGCAAGATGGAGGCTGTCTTATTTAGGATTTCTATTACTATGAAGAGACACCATGACCACAGCAATTCTTATAAAGGAAAGCATTTAATTAGGCTGGTTTACAGTTTCTCATGTTTAGTCCATTATGTTCATGGCAGGAAGCATGGCAGCATGTAGGCAGACAACCATGCTGAAAAAGGAGCTGAGAGTTCTACATCCAGATCAGTAGGAAGCAGGAAATGAATGTCACACCAGACCTGGCTTGAGCATTTGAGATCCCCAAAGCCTGACCCCTAATGACTGTACAAAGCAACATTTACTCCAACAAGGGCATACTCCTAATAGTGCCACTCCCTATGAGTGAGCCAGTGGGGGCCATTTTCCTTCTAAACACCACAGAGGTAGAGAAAGACTAGGCTGTTGTGGGCTTCTGAAACCTCCCAAGACCACCTTCAGTGACAAATCTCTTCTAACAGTCCACCAACAAGACACCAATGGGATAAATCCACAGAGTCTATTTGATGGTCAAAGGAATTTATTTGGGGGTTAACTCACAACCAAAATAAAGGAGTTGGTCACAGAATCCTGGAGGGGTGGGACACGGTCCAATGCTGTTCTTAGTGAAGAGAAGAGAGAGTGCACTTATGCATCCTAGGTATTAACCCTGTCGGCCATGCCCAAGGGGCAGATATCTAGCAGCTGCATGCTTCCTCACTAGGGGTGGTTCATCAGGGCATGGAACAAACAACCACCCACTACATCTCCTCCTTTGTCTAAGGAAGAAAGGTCTAACCTAACACAAAACTATATACAATAGGAATAATGATAAAGAAGAAATAAAGGGTAATGACATAAACAAATGGAACTACAACCGACAAGAACAACATCAAACAAGAGACACATACTAACATCCAGAGAAGTCTAGAGCATAGGAAAATGACATGTTACTGAGATCATTCCAAAAGGTGTCCTATCCTGAAGAATTTGAATCTAATACTTAATATGTTCTAGCTAAGGTATGAGAAGATTGTAACTGTAACTGTTAGTCTTCAATTTCATCAAAGACCTGAGAAGGAATTTAATAATACCTGAGAAAATGGGAGATGGATGCAAGCAACTTTTGGGAATTTTGCGAGAGTAGAAAAGAGACAGCTGGCAGTCTGGACAGTCACCTAAACTTTCTCAGCATCGTTGGTGCGTCCAAATTTGCTACAGGCCTATAATATTTGACAGACCATTTTCAGAAGCAGGAATTTTGAAAGACTATCTTATCCCCATCTTGGCAAGGTTCAGTAGTGGCTTTTCCTTGTGTCCCGCTCATCCAGAAAAGACAGCATTCGTACTGTCATCATTCGAGGCAAGGGCAGTTCTTTGCCTAGTAGGCCATTTTGTGCCAAGATGACAAACTTCCAAACAGAAATGTCCTAGAAGCCCAACATTTTCTCAAGACCAAATCAATGTTGCCAGGAGCAATCATATCTCCCATCAACAGAATTCTAAGTTATTTAAATGCCATATTCTCTAGGTCAATGAAGTATTTGAAGATTACCTGTCCCCCTGACCTATGCATCTCTTAAATCTTGACAACTTACTAACAACTATAGAGATCACAAGCAAATTGTGACTATAAATCTGTAAGTCTTATCTACCTAAATAACCTTATGACTAAGGCTTCATATAAACAAGGTAAACAGTCTGTAAGAAAATATACAGTAGCCGGGCGGTGGTGGCGCACGCCTTTAATCCCAGCACTCGGGAGGCAGAGCCAGGCGGATCTCTGTGAGTTCGAGGCCAGCCTGGTCTCCAAAGCGAGTTCCAGGAAAGGCGCAAAGCTACACAGAGAAACCCTGTCTCGAAAAAAAAAAAAAAAAAGAAAATATACAGTAAAAGGACAATGACCTCAAAATTATGACAGTGCACAAAATATCTTAAACAGGTAGAAATGTATAGTGCAATATGACAACAATCCTAAATATGTATCAATATATAAAATACCCTAAACAGAGGTAGAACATACATACAGCATGACAATTATAATTTTACATTTGTATCAATATATAAACATTTCAAATAAGAGTAGAAAAATATGTACATTACAACAAATATAGTTCTTTATTTGTATCAATATACAAGAATCCATAACAGTGCAAATTATCTAAGGCTGATATTTTACTAAATTAGGTTACTAGTATATATACTAATCTATCTTAATATCCTATACCTATCCATTCCCCTTTTTCTTTAGGAGAATACTGAGTCTAATTAATTTTCTTCTACCACCAATCCTATAACCATCATCCATAACCCTGAGAAACATGAAACCTTTGGGAGAAAGGGTCTCATTTTCTTAGAATTGTTTCCTGCTGTTTTAGGGATTGACTCTGTGGGGTTCTGTAAGAAAGCTCAGATAGGTCTCAATTGGACTAACTGTATATTCTGCAGCCAGTCTCAGGGTAATGGGTAAGGTTGTCTGAGATTCTGGCTAGACGTGTAGTATGATGGACCATCTCATCTTGGAACTTCCCTTGAGAGTTTTCAGTCCAAGGTTTATCATTAAGAAATGTTCATGAGTACCATAGTACCATTCTGGACTGGATGGAGTCATTGTTGTGGGGCCACATCTTCCTTCTGGAGACTTCAGAGATTGCTATTGGAAAGACATTTTTTTTTTAAGGTTTATTTATTTATTATGTATACAGTGTTCTGTTTGCATGTATGCCTGCAGGCCAGAAGAGGGAGCCAGATCTTATTACAGATGATTGTGAGCCACCATGTGGTTGCTGGGAATTGAACTCAGGACCTCTAGAAGAACAGCCAGTGCTCTTAACCTCTGAGCCATCTCTCCAGCCCCAGGAAAGACTTATTGTTCAACTTGAACATTTTTGATATCAAGATGGAAAGTTTTGGATTTTTTCTGGATAGAGAAATTTTCAAAAGCAAGGACAAGCATAGAAAGAAATGGATCTAGAGGACAATGGTCCTTAGATTATTGGTTTTCTTCTGTCTCACACCAGTTGGGTCTTTCAATATGAGACAGAATTTCCTAATTTTTATTTTAGCAATATGCTTGGGTTTACAGAATGAGAGAGCCACATTCCAACTCCAAAGCCAGTTTGATTTATAATTGAATCGGGACCACAACTTTTCTAGAATTAAAGAGATATTGATATTAGGCACTGAGATTTTACCCTGTATATATTGGTACCAATAGGTTCTTTCCTTCTGCTGTAGATGTTTGGGTATCTAAAGCCTCATGATTTCTGGAAGATGGGTATTTCTGTTATCCTGTAAAGACAAAAATAGAACCCTGCCCTGACCCTTGTCTCTTCAGAGGCGTGAGAATTTTGAAAGAGACAGGGAAGCATGGAAAGTGTGCCACAGCAGCCACGGAGGTCGAGGGCAGAGACCACCCAGGCATTTGGAGTTTGCCCCACGTTGGGCACCAGAAAATGGGATAAATCCATGCAGTCTATTTGATGGTCAAAGGAATTTATTTGGAGGTTAGCTCACAACCAGAATAAAGGAGTTGGTTGAGGAATCCTAGAGGGGTGGGCCACGGTCCAGCATGGTTCTCAGGAGAGCTGTGCCTTGATCCACCCCAGCATCCAAGACCACAAGGTAGCAAAGAGAAGAGAGAGCTCACGTACATGCATCCCAGGTCTTAAGGGTCCCTGATGGACACGCCCAAGGGGCAGGTACTTAAGGACATGACAAAAACAACCACCTACTAGAAGACACAAATCATTGAAATATATGAACCTATTTGGCCCAGTCTCATTCAAACCACCAGTTAACTATTCTCCAACTTCTTAGGCACAAAGACCGTATTTCCTAACCCTTCTTTGCAGATAGGTATGTAGTCACAAGACCAGTTTAGCTCTAGTACAATGTGAATTGGAGTTCTGCTACTATGTGTATTTTTTCTTTTTCTTCCTCTTCTCTCATTCCTTCTCCCTCCACTCCTCCCCTCTCCATTCACACCTCCCCATCTCCCCCACCTCCCATCCTCTTTGTATAGCCCAGGGTTAGCATAGAATTCCAATTCTTTCAGTGCTCTACCATGCCCAGTTTTCTACCAGTGCCTCCATCTTTTGTTCTGTTTCACCAACATTTCCTAATGAAGAGAATCATGGTTAGGATTCTCAGAGAGTCAGTTATTACCTTGTAAAAAGGATTTTGCTTTTTTGTTGCAGTTGTTTAGACATATCTTAATGTGTGTCTCTCTTTTTGAGACAAAGTTTCTGTGTGTAACAGGCTGGTTGTCCTGGACTTAGTCTGTAGAGCAGTTGGCCTCAATCTCAGAGATCGGCCTGCCTTTGCTTCCCAAATGCTGGAATTAAAGGAGTGAGCCACCACGCCCCGCCCTCAGAAGGTCTCTTAGAGCTGTTAGGAGTCAGACTACGTAACACAGGAAAGACCTCTTAAGCCAGCCCCGAAAGCACAGAATAATAGGTCAGATGGAAACTCCCTTGGCTTATGTCACATTGTCCTTGCTTCTCCAGTTCCACATGAAAAACAGAAGATATGTGGGGTTTGCAGTTCATTTACTCTTAAAACAACTGTCACCAAACTGCTTTCCTAAATTGATTCTTGAAGCCTTAATTCCTTGTTGAAGTTGCCATTGACTTGCAGTCAGTGTTTTGTGTGGAGTATTTATATAGTATTCAATGCGGGGAGGGCTGAAATAATAAGGAAGATCCATTTTCTCCTTCCTTCCCGACATCCCCTTCTCCTCCTTCATGGAAATTTCCCTCTAGCTAATAAACTTAATTCATGTAGTTAAGTGTGTCTCTGGCCAGTCAAACGTCCCAGTGGGTAAAGACATCTGCTGCCAAGCTTGATGACCTGTATATGGCGACCCCTGAAGCCCACATAGTGTTAGAGAGTACTGACTCCTGCAACAGCCCTCTGACCTCCATGCATATGCTGTGTGTGTATGTGCATAAATGTCAGGCTGGAAGGTCTCATCTGTCATGGCCTATTGGATTTGACCTACAGCTTGAACAGCTGCAATTACTTTGGGATTCAGGGAAGAATCTGAGCTTTAGAAATCTGCTTCGGAGGGACTGATGATGTGCTCAGTGGTTGAACTCTTGCTAGCATGTACAGATCCCTGGGTTCAATACCCCGTGCTGTGAAATAAAGAAATCAGCCTCTAAAACAGCATCCAAGTTCAATTAACAGTGGTGTGCCTGAGAGAATTCTTGTGGGCTTATCTTCCCGTACTTCATTCTCCAGCCTGCATTCTGCCCTTTGCTTTCTCCGCCTTGGAGCGGCAATGTTTGTGATGCAGCTAGATGCTGTCCTTTTGAAGAAGCAGTGTACTGTGATAGAAAAAGGCAGCAATTCATTAAAAAATGTGTGTATTTTGAGACTTCATTATAAACATTTTGGTTGTGTGTGTGTGTGGTTTGTTTCAAGACAGGATCTCACTATGTAGCTCTGGCTCTCTTAGAACTATGTAGACCAGGCTAGCCTCAAACTCAGAGATCTACCTGCTTCTGCCTTTTGAGTGCTAGGATGGAATTAAAGGCATGTACTACTACACTTAGCTTATTTATATATTTTTAAAAAAGCCCTTTAGACCCTTAAATACACTGGAAACACAACATACACATCTCACTTAAACAAACAAACAAAAACCTTGTAGAAATGGTTTTGTTTTTTAATTATGTTTTTTGTGTGTGTGTGTGTGTGTGTGTGTGTGTGTGTGTGTGTGTGTGTGTGTGTATATGTGAGTACAGGTGCCTGTGAAGACCAGAGGCTTTGGATCTTCCCAGGGCTGGAGGTATAGGCAGTGAGCTGTCTGATTTGGAACCAAACACAGTCTTGCACAAGAACAGTAAGCACTCAGCGTGCTGGGCTATCTTATCTGCCTTCATACTCACAACACTCAAAATACAGCAGCTCCAACTTGTCTCATTCTTAGCCATTTTCTACACCTGGTTCCTAACTCCAGGGAGGAGTTTTTGCTCAGCTCATATGCTTCCTCACTCCTGGGTTTGTGAACCGTTCTGGCAGTGCCTGTGTCTTGTTACCCACTCTGAGCCACTGTGGTCCTCTGAGCTTGCCCATTCAGATGACCCCATCCTCACCGCTGACGTATTTGTAGGACGTCACCCTTTTTCCTTGATGGTTGGAGTTTCTAGCTCACGTTCTTTTCTGCCCACTCTGACTATCTGCCGTCTCTGAAAACACATGCCTTAGCAGTTCTTTTTTGCATATTTCAGCTGTAGCTGCCAGTAGGCGTGGTCAGACCCTAGACTGTTCTCTGGGGATTGTTAGGCCTGTGTCCTGAGCTTTGACTTTGTTTTCTAGCTTGTGGATAGTTCTACTCTTACACATTAGTAAGGTTCCCTGTTTCTGTCCTTCTCAAAGAGTTTTGTGAGCAGGAGTCTCCAGGGAAGCTTTGTTGAAGTTTGGAATCTAGAATGCAGAGTTCTCCGGGCGGGTTAGAGGTTCTGCTGTGGTCAGGGAAGGAGCCTCCTTAGCCTGTGTTTCTGCTGCTCTTACAGGTGATCGATCTTACAGGGTTCTGGGGATGTCCAGCTGCTGTCTTCCTCTGCTCCACGCTTTCTCTTGGCAGCCCCTGGAGTCACTTGGCTGGGATGTGGCCTTCTGATGGGAGTTACCTAATACTTTCTGTTTGAAATTCCAGAGGTTTCCCCTTTCCTTACATTTTCCTTCATGGTTCTTCTTCTCTTTTGTTTATTCTTGTTTTATCTTTTTCTATTGAACAGTTGGTCCCCGATTTTCAGTCAGATTCTTGTGTGTTGGATTTTCAGTTCCTGTTCTGTAAGATGGCTTTTTGCTCACCTACCACAGCGGGTAGGCACCTACCACTGAAATAAGATCAGCCCTAGGTTCCTTCGGTACAAATTTCTCTGTCCTAACCTTTTTTTTTTTTTTTTTTTCTTTCTTTTTTTAAAAAAAATGTTGGGTTGACACTTTGAGTACAGGTTTTCCCCAATATTTTAGTAGACTGACAAGTCACATGACCTTTAGATCCTAAATGTAGGCTTCTTCCAGCATTGCAGTATTTCATAAGAAGTTTTAAGTCTCTTATGCTTTCTGTCTTGGCTTTTTAGTTTCTCTTCTGATAACTTTTCTTCTCTGTATGTTGTGAAGCTGGTCTGCTCTCTTTGCTCTGAAATCTGGGCTTCCAGGATGGAAATCTCTGGCCACACTATTGAGCACTTGAGATTTGACTCGCTCAAATAGAAGTCACTTTACTTAACTGGAAAATACATAATCCTGGGTTTTCAAGATTTAAGATGAAATGTAAAATACCTCAGTGGATTTTCAAGTACTGATTACATGTCGATTAGACAGACATAGGTTAGGTTAAAATTTGCTAGAATTCATTTCACTCGTCCATTTACTTATTATATTTTATTCCACAGATAGGATCCACTGTGTAGCCTTGACTAGCTTCGTGTGTTTCTATAGATATGGTTGCTATGTATTTGACTCCTTTAACTCCTACCACACAGTGTTGATCCAACTCTAATTTCTGCTACAATATCTAGATTAGTGTTAGGGTTTATTATTGTTCTTTTTTGTATATAGGGTCACATGTAGCCCAGGCTGGCCTCAGACTCACTAAGTAGCTGAGGATGATGATGAATGTTTTTAAAAAATACAAATTTATTCATTTTGTGTGTAAATGTGGGTGTGCTCCTGCCACAGTGAGCACGTGGGGGTCTGAGGACAAGTTGTGAGAGCTGGTTCTCTCCACCATGTTGCTCTTGGGCATTGAACCGGGAGTGTCAGGCTTGATGGCAAGAGCCTTTACCCATGAGCTGCCTCGTCATCCTGATCCTCCTGCCTCCACCTATACATGTGTGCTGTGGGCTTACTCCAGGACTTCATGCAAGCACCCTACCAACGCAGAGCCCCACAATCAGTTGGGTTTTTTGTTTTGTTTTGTTTTTTAACTTACTAGTGAGACCTTGGAACACTCAGTCCTAAATGGGATGTCTTCATCGAATCATTTCCCTCAGGACCCAGGGAGCTATATGGAAGAAGAGAGTTTTTATGTGCCAGTAAGGTGGAAGAAACCAAGGAACCAAGGCCTTTAGCTGCAACAGGACCAATGCACAAATGAGGTCACAGAGACTGTGGCAGTATGCACAGGTCTAAGCCAGGTGGCGTCCCCGTGCCGAGAGGAAAGTGGACATGAGTCCCCATCCCTAACTCTTGAGCTATTCTGGTTGACAACTGCTTGCAAATGAAAAATTACCATTCTCCAAGGAGTATCAATGGAGGAACAAACCACACTTAAGGGCAGGCCCCATTCCCAGCAGAAGATGGCCAACACAAAACGATTTCAGTGTGTTTTTGGAGGGTTTGTTTGTTTGTTTGTTTGTTTGTGTGTTTAATCTTACAGACCTTTTGCTTATATATGGTTTCCTATTTTGTCTTTTTATGAGCTTTTTCTGTGTCCGTCTCAGCGTCTGTATGTGTTGTGATTTCTCTTTGGTTTTTTAAAGTCCTGTTTGTTTTTTTTATTTTCTGGTTTGTTTGTTTTGTTTTTATTTTGTCTTATTCTTATTACCTTTTTAGTTGTCTGTATTCTAATGAGAGGGAGAGAGAGAGAAGAAAGGGTGTGTGTGGATTTGGGTGGATGGGGAAGTGGGGAGGATCTGGGAATCAGAATATACTGTATGAATAATCTATTTTCAATATAAAAAGTAAAAATGAAAGCTTAAAAAAAAAGGGAAAAAGAAAACAGGCCCAGCAATCCATGAGGTCAAACCAGTAAGCAACATTCTTTATGGTCTCTGCTTCTGTTCCGGCTTCCAGGTTCTTACCTTGAGTTCCTGCCCTGACTTCCCTGGATGAAGGACTGTGATCAAGATGTATAAGCCAAATGCCCGCCCCTGCCCCTGCCCTCCTCCTAAAAAACCTTACTGGTTCATACATACCACTTTAAATTAAACCAGCCCCCTTGGACATTTCATTAATCCCTTGTCACAGATCCTAAGTGCTAAACTCACCTAGAGCCAGGCAGTTCTCCACAGCGCTTATCAAGTAATGTGCATATTCATACCCACATAAGTGTGGGCTTGCCAGCCAGGTGGTTAGGGTAGTGTTTGTTGTGATGTCTTTGCTGAGGTTGGTGGGCAGGGAGTTGATGTGAAGGGACTGAGAAGCTAACTACACAGGCTGCTCATTTGAGCTGTGCTTTGCTTTGACTGCCCTCTGGCGTTGGGATTTGGAAACTCTAGCTCAGCAGTTCAGCTGTTCAAAGGAAGAGAAAGTGGTACTTTCTCCCGTTTAGGATTCTGTTTCTTCTCTTCCCACTAAGCAAGCAATAAAGATCCTTTAATTTCAGTAGAAAGTCTTTGTTCTCCTTGGAATACGCTTTCTTTAATGTCAGCTTTTCTTCCTGTCCTCAGAGATCAGTGATAGAAGGGACTCAATAGCACCAAATGGAGATTTGGTTCTCTACTGGGTCTCCATATAGTTCTTAAGACCTGCTGAGCACACACACATCAACTGGCTGACTAGAGATGTTGGTGTGAACCTGACTTCATTATATTAGGATTCTTGAGTGCTTTATTTCAGTACTGGTGCTTTATATGAGTTCATTTACTCTAGATGAATTTTAAATGCTTTTGACTTTTTCCTAGGGGGGAACTTAATTGTTTCTGTAGGGCAGTGTATTTAGTGACTTGATTAGCTAGTACTCATTTGAACTTTAAGACAAACAGCTTGCTTGTGTAGTGGGGACTGATAATCAGTTGAGAATTATTTTCAGAAAAAGCTCTGGGTCTGATCTCTAGCACTGGGAAAAGAAAGGAAAATAAAAATCAATGCCCTTGCTTTGTGTCAGCACTTGTCTGTATAAGGTACAGTGCCTTGGCAGGCATGGCAGTGCGCACCTGTAATGCCAGTACTGGGGAGGCGGAAGTCGGAGACTGCTGTACAGAGTAGCCTGGGCTAAGATTTAGCAAGACCTGTCTCAAAACAGTAACAACAAAAATAGAGACAAAAAGGGAAAAAATTGTTAAATTTTTAATAATTGTTACTTAATTGTATACTTAAGTTAATTTAAACTTCTTTGAGCATTCTTTTTATGGAAATTTGTTTTCATTTTTTTAAAACTTTTTTATATTTTATAGAGGTTTATATCTTGATTCATTTAATAAGTTGGATTTACTTTGTTCCTCTTGTATAAAATGTTTCTCCTCTTCCTCCCTGCCTCTTTTGATTTCTCTTTTTTCAGTGCTAGTATCCAAGCAATGCCATCCATACAAAGTGATCACTTCAGACTCAGCTGTGTCCCTGCCCTGCCTAGAATTTTATCAGTTGGCTCACTGCTGCTTTGAGTTGATACTGCTGAAGGAGGAAGTGGGTGTGCAAAAATCCAAGTGTAAAATTTGTGAAGGTGGTAGGCTTCCTAACAGTTTGTGTGCTGAGGACACAAGATGCGAGAGAAAGGACTTAACAGCTAGAGACAGGCTAGATGGATCTCTTGAGCTTGTATGGCTTTAGTTTGTTTGGTATTACCGGATTTTGGTGGCCTTGCTGGCCACTACCTACCAGTGCCCTCCACATCCTAATGGCTGTGAACAAACCTTCTAGCTACTAACTGTGGAGATAAGTCAATAGTGTATACAGGTGGGGTTTCTCTTCTCAGAGATGCTTGAGATAAGGAGTTTTCAGATTTTTAAAAAAACTTTTACTAAACTTTGTGGGGTGAATATCCTTGGTGTGAACTCTGAAATGTGGCAGAGTAGGAAACTCTGAGCATCATGCTGATGAATATAGGTTTCAGATTTTGGAGCTTTTGGGTGAGAGATGTCCATTACATACTATATTTAGACTAGAATAACGGCTCTGAGCTGTTTTTCTTGGAATATTTTGCAGTTCCTAAGTGTTTCTGGGAGTAGTAGAGACTCTGTTCTTCACATTTTAAAATAAAGTAGCTTTGTACTTAATAATCTGGCTCTACTCCAGACTGTGAAAAGTGATACATTCTAAATCATGTCTTGCTGACGTTTTACTTTGTTAACTGACTTCAACAGTTAGTCACTGCTATAAAAGGGAGCCAAGACTTAGCTTGTAATCTTTTGCCATTTGTGTATTCAGATAGAGAATATAATTAACCTTTTTTTTCCTTCAAAGGGACATGAGAGATGGCTTTAGAAGAAAAAGTTTCTACTCTTCCCATTATTCAAGAGAACGATCTCCCCATAAAAGGGACGCTCCTTTTTTCAGAGAATCACCTGTAGGCCGGAAGGACTCCCCGCACAGCAGATCTGGCTCCAGTCTCAGCAGTAGAAGCTATTCTCCAGATCGAAGCAGGACGCACTCCTTCCATCAGTCTCAGCACAGAAGTATGTCTGCTTGTCTTTTTTTCCCTCTGAAGTGTTTTCAAAACTCTGCCTTTTAGTCTCCTGATGGGAGTGTGCTGAATCAGACTGATTCAGAGATGTAGGACGAGGTATTGTTTTCTTGAGTAATTTCAAACACTCAGAAACTTAACAGAATAGTATAGTAAGTACATGCACATACCTTCTTTGTATAAAATTAGAGTCTGCATGACAATTCATGTTTGAATTCATCAATGTGTAAAAGAGAGCCTTGTTATCAAGTCCAAAAGTCAATACGCTCCCATACTTCCTATTATGGCTTTTAATTAACAACAGCCTTTCCTTCTTCTCCCACTCATGGCCTCACGTTGTCTTTCTTGGTGGATGTTGTTGGATTCTTGTTTTCAGCAAATATCTATATTGTTGTCTATTATTTACAAAACTACTATTTATTTGCAAAGAAGTGAAGCTTCACAGAAAACATCTTTTTGCATACAGGTGTGTGAATGGTGACTGAAGAGGTAGGAATATTATTTGAGAACTCGGTGGATAAGAGCTATTTGTGTACAAGTTCTGATCCTCAGAATCTGTAAAAAAGAC
Organism: Peromyscus eremicus; assembly: GCF_949786415.1. Classification (NCBI taxonomy): domain Eukaryota; kingdom Metazoa; phylum Chordata; class Mammalia; order Rodentia; family Cricetidae; genus Peromyscus; species Peromyscus eremicus. Next base: position 10,115,581 of record NC_081436.1, on the reverse strand, counting down.
AAGTAGTGCCAGCCTCTCCACTCCTAGACTAAGGGAAGCTTGTAGACGGGCTAGCCTATTATATACAGTGGTAAGCACTGCGAGAGATATCTCTTACAAGGTAGAAAGCAAGGACCAACACCCATGGTTGTCCTCTGAATTCCATGTGTGTCATGACACATCCATGCCAATGTTCACACACATGAACACACATACACACAGAAAAAAATAAGTTTTGTTTTTTAAATTAATTCGTTTAATCTGTATAGATGTGTTGTCTGCTCCTATTGGCCCGTGCACCAGACGTACTGTGTTGCAGGGAGATTGCAACAGGAAAAGCCCTTGCTATGAGCAAAGCAGCATGGTGGCTATCGCTGTGTGTTCCTGTTCCACATTGGACACCAGATAAAACGGCTTCTTTTATTGTTTCATTAATGAAAAATGGGCGGGAGTCAGATATTCAGGTAAAATCTGATAGATTCGAAGAGTGATAGAGAAAACGATCAGCAACCTCTACTCTCCATGCTTCCCCGCTCAAAAAGTCCACACCTCTCCTTTGGCCCCTCCTTATTCCTCTTGTGTGTCTGCCAGAAAACTCTGTGGTCCACTCCGGCCAGCTGAATGTGGACCCCACCCTCCAAAACAAGGCCTGAGTCCTTTGGTGTTCTGGAGCAACAACACAAACAAATCTCCCCCAATGATACTGCTTGTATGTCTGTGTGTGCCTGGTGCCCCAGAAGGCCAGAAGAGGGCATTGGTGTCCTTAGAATCAGAAATCGTTGTAAGCCACCATATGCACGCTGAGAATTGAGCTGGGGTCCTCCAAAAGAGTGGCAAGCACTCTAAACTACTGAACCTTCACTCCCGCCCCAGAAAAAAGGGATTTTTAATAAGTATGTCCTTTGAAAAATTAAAACAAACAGCAGTGTGCACATGTGTGATTGCTTAAGAAACTTCTGGAAACTGGGAGTTGTGTTGTAAAGGTTAGTGTCGGTGTGCATTTATTAATTTATTTTCCCTCTGACCCCCAACTTAGGCAGCCACCCCACCCCAAAAAGCTTTCAAGACAGTAGACTCTACTAAATGCTACCATGAATAGAGATATATTTAAAAAGCCACACATGTTTCAACTCGCTCCACTCCTTTCAGATGTGTGTAGCCTAAATGTATTTGTCTAAAGAGTAATAAAACATAAAATAGTAATGGAAACTTAGGCTTTTACTTGATAGCACCCAGTAAAGCTGTTAAAAGGTAGCTACTGGATGGCAGGTGAGCCCTGCTTTTTGTTTGTTTTCTGAAACAAACTTCTTTGTGTTTTGAGACAGGATTTAGCTATTATCCCAGGCTGTCATTGAACTCACTGTGCATCCCAGGATGGCTTTGAGCTTCCAGTTGTCCTCCTGTCCCAGCCTCCCTAGAGCCATTGGACCTGACTTAAAGCAGAGTTTGCTGGGGAAGCATTTTCCTGTCTCTACTTTGGGCTTCACAGGCTGAGACTGTAGAATTTGAAAAGAAGCGTGTGTGAGCCACCCTGTGGTGTTGGTCGGGATCTCAGGAGTGTCCCATCCTAAGCGGCTGCAGTGATATAAGCAGTAACAAAGAACACAGTGTGGGGTAAATAAAGCAAGCAGAACATAGGCATTAGTTTTTTGGGGTGTGTGTGGGGAGGGTGCACACATATCTTGACACATGTGTAGAGATCAAAAAAGAACTTTGAAAAAATCTTTTCTCCTTTCATCATGTGGCTCTTGGGAGATTGAACTTAACATCATAAGGCATGACTGAAAGTGCCTTTACTCACTGAACCACCTCCCTGACCTCATGCCTGGCTGTTTGACAAGGGTACTAGGGCTCAAATGCAAGTCCTTAAACTTATGAGGTAAGTACTCTTCTGATGGCGCCATCTTTTCCCAGACTTGAGGTTCTTTTATTGTTAGTAGTAGTGTATTTTTTTATTTGCTGTGTGTATGTATGTTTGTGTGCGTACATATCACAGTGTACGGATGGATGTCAGAGTGCATCTTGGGGAAAGTCAGTTCTCTCCTTCCACTGTGTGAGTCCTGTGTAATTGGACTCAGGTTGTCAGGATTGGCAAGGTTTGTAATTACAAGCCACTGGATGATTTTTCTCTCTTTCTGTTTGTTTACTTTGGGAGAGGGTCTCATGTAGGCCGAGTTGATATCAACCTTGCTGAAAGAGCCTGGATTCCTTATCCTCCTAGCTCTACCTTCTGAGTTCTGGGACTTCAGGAGTGTTCCACAAGCTCAGATCTGCAGATGGACTTCAGTGTTTTGAAGTTTTGTCAGACTCCTAGTGGTATTGATCTGAATGCAGCTGTGAGCTCATGATTTTCAGTCTTTTTGGTTGTCCATGTTTAAATGCTAACACTGCAGGATGGCCTGATCTGCCTCATTTTCTTACTCTTTATCTTTTATAATTTTTTAGTGTTAAACGTGACACTAGAACCGTCCAGTTCAGTCTCATGCCCATTCTTCTAAGTCTTTGTTTTTTGTTTTTAAATCAGTGTATGTTAACTATACAAAAACATTTGTATTCATGTCAGTAACACACTCTGATCATACTTTTCTCTGCCCGCTTTGTCTTCCATCTTGTGAACCTCTTGTTCTTCCCAAACAGTATCCTTTCCGCTTTCATACCTTGCAGTCTATATTCCACAGATAAGAGAAAATATACAATTTTTGTCCTTCTGAATCTGGTTATTTCACTCATTAAAATCTGGCTTGTAATTATTTCACAAAATTCCTTGTCCTCTGTGAAGTGCCTTAGCATTTCCATGTTAAAGCTTCCACTGGTGTGACCCAGTATGGTACCTCTGTTGTGCTGTTTGTTTCTTGAATTAAAATATATCTGACATGTGCTTGCTTGTTAAGCACTGCACTGAGTTATAGTAGTTTGCAAGATATGACCCATAACTTCATCTATAATGATGCTTCTGGTTTTGATTTTCTGAAGTATCCTTTGTTCTCATGTGATTTGTCAAGAATGAACAATGGTTGTTAAAGTGGATGACTTTGGTTACATTTATCTTTGCTGTTAGCAGGAAATCCTATCTCAGGAAGAAAGTGTTGTTTGAAAGAAGAGTATGTTAGATGTATCCTTAGCTATTATATGCAAAGGGTCACCAAATGCCATCAGATTCTTACAGGACTTAATATTTTTTCAATGCATTTAAGTTGTGTACACAGCTTTTAGTTTCACTAACAGTGCCAAACACTTTATACCGGGTGTGTAGATCCAATGGAAGTGCTCCTTGGCTTCCAATGACACCAATTTCAATTACAGGTTGAATGTGTCTTTAAGATGGTAATGCATTTAATACACCTCACCTGCCGAGCTGCATAGCTTAGAAACACTTAGAAATACACAGGTCCTCGTGAGCAGCATGGCTGATTGCATGCTATGGCTCCCTGCTCCTGATAGCATCTGGTCTGTCATACAGCATGTCCCTTAGTTTAATTTTTGTGATAAAATACCCTGATGAAAAACAACATAGAAGGAGGGGGGCTTATTTTAGCACACAGTTTGTGGTTTCAGTCCATCGCTTAGGGAAGTCAAGGTGGCAGGGACTGGAAGCAGCCAGTCAAATTGTGTTTGTTTGCACGTCAAGGAGCAAAGCCATCAACTGTTCCCGCGCCCCTATCCATGCTGGAGTTTTGGAGGCTTGATCTTGTGCAGGTCTTGTGTGTCAGGCTCTGTCGTGTCTGGGAACATGTTTTGCAGCAATCTTCCAGAACCTCTGGCTCCTACAGTCTTTCTGCCCCCTCTTTCACAGTGACCCCTGAGCTTCAGGAGGATGGGGTATGATACAGCTGTTCCATTTAGTGCTCAGCACTCAACAGTCTCTCGTTCTCTGCACTTTTTGTGGTAGTTGCTTCTTTGAGTCTGTCATACTTTGTTTAACATAATGATTTCCAATCCCACCTGTTTTCTTTCAAATGTCATGATTTCTTTTTTAGCAGCTGGATACAATTTCATTGCACATAGGTACTATGTTTTCTTCTTCATCCATTCATCTCTGGATAGATTTGTAGGCTGGTTTTATTTTCTGGCTATTGGAAATAGTGCAGCAGTAAACATAGATGTACCAGTATGTTTATGTCTATTCAGGTTGCTTGAAATTGTGGTGGAACAGTCTTAATTCTAGATGGAGGCATCCACAGTGACAGGCCTTTTAACTTGACTTCAGGTGGACACATGGGGAGTACCTGATTGGTCTGGTGCACACACTGCAGGTGGTCTTTTGTCTTGTAGGAAGGTTTAAAGATAGACCCATTCACCTGGGTTAATATAAGGAGGTTATCCTGAAAATGTGAGTCAGTAACAGTGTTGATTGTGTGTCCCAGGGATGTAACTCGCTGAGCCAGTCAGTAAGCCTCTGGACCTAGTATGAGGACTGTCCCAGGAAGGGCTTACTGTAAAGAGTCTGAGATGCCTTCTAGATATGAGTAATGCAAATTGTAAAGATGCAAATTGGGAAAAGAGTGGGCCAATAATGTTCTTGAGTGGAATCATAGTGGGCAGTCTCTAATAGTTAAATTAGATCTCTTCCTTCCTGGGAGATGAAAAGCATGAGTCTGCATGGAGATCATACTTAATTTTGAGGAGGGCACACCCATTCCCTATCTGATATTAGAAATGAAAGCTGGTGATTATTAAAAATCTGTTTGCCAGAAACTACATGTTTCCTTTTGCTAGACAGACTATAAAAGGGGGAGGAGATTGGATGCTAATGAAAAGAGGCTGGACTAGAAATTGGAGGACTTTGATTCCCAACTGTTTGGCCTGATAAAAACTTAAGAAGCTTCCACTGGGAGGTTAGAGGGGGTGATGCTTGATTTGATTTGATGAGGTGTGTGTGCAACCATTCTTCTGGGGTGGCTATGAAGCTCTGATCTTAAAGCCTGTTGAGTCTTCTGAGGGATGTTTTGAGGATGAGAGAGAATGAAGATTGTGGATAGTTAGAGCCCAGAAGCCTTGGGATCTCACTGGAGAAATGCTCCAGCCAGAGTTACTCAGTTGCTCTTGAGGGCCACTTCCTCCTGCTACCACAAACAGCCAATCAAGAGATGCTAAGGGAGGCATGAGATGTGCTCCCTAGCTAGTTCACCAAAGTATTCTGCTGGGTGACAGACGTCAAGGAGAAAGGGCATTTTATCAGACCAGAGTTGATAGAGGAGCTGTAGTAAAGAGTGGACAGGAGCACAGTGGTTGTGCAAGAGGAGAAGCATTCTATAGTGCTGAAGAGAAGCTACCTGGCCTTGCCTTCTGGGCCATAAGAAGTTGGCAGGTGCAAGAACCTGTTATTATGGAGGGGCCTCTGTTACAAGACAGGCCATTTGGGGAGGAGAAACTCAGGAGTTATTAGGAATTTCATAATAGTTTGCTGCATTGGGCACCAAACAGCTAGGATCTGATTGTTAGGTAATGGGAGATTCTGCTTTTTATTTGGGGCCCTTTATTTTTGGTCTTTTTGTCTCTATAAGAATGTTAACAGTCAAGCCAGGCCATGGTGGCGCACTTGGAGGCAGAGGCAGGAAGATGTTTGAGGCCAGACTGGTCTACAAAGCGAGTCCTAGGACAGCTAGGACTGTTACACAGAGTAACCCTGTCTCGAAGATATATTTAAAAAAAAGAACCTAGCATTCTTTTGAGATTTTAAATATAGCATAATGAAGGGCTCAGCCAGGATGGTAGCCATAAATTTGTGTCTGAGGAAAATCCATGTATGAGAAACATTGTAAAGAGAATCAGTAAGTTTTAGTTACTGCAATATTAGAGTATTGGTAAATCTGTTATTGAGAACAAGACAGAAAACTTTCTTGGAATTATGTTTTATTTCTAATGGTGACTTACCTTACAGTATACTGACTGACACCTGCCCTCCCTACCTGATAAGTGATCCTGCACCACATCTTTGAATGTGAACCTTATTATGTGAACAAACATTGCTACTTATGCACATAATATTTTTATATTTATGTTATACTTGACTGGTTCTTCTCACACTTCCACTTAGCTGAACTTGATAGAGGAATCTTTTCCTTCTTTATTCTCTGCTAATTTATAATTGAGGAACAAACTGACAGGAGACAGGTCAGTACTGAGACCTGCAGGAAGACATGCAATTTATTGTATTTCTACACGGAAATATCACATGAAGGGCCAGATAATTGAACTTACAGGATTTCTGAATGCAGGTTACTAGTTTCTGGTGGGGATGTAAGCAAGCTGTGGGTGTTTGAATGATTGGGCATGTGGAAAAGAAAGCTTTTCTTATTACACACACAGTCGTGGGTGAGCTCTGAGTTGACCTCAGAATAGGTGAGAGCCTGTGTGTGTCTGGTTGGGATGCTAAACTCTAGTTTCCTTTCCTGTGGAAAGATATTTTTACTAGACCCATTTTTAGGTCATACAAAGCCTCTTTTTGCATCTGTTTATTAATCTAGATGACTATACATTTCTTCTGTAAAAAGCTGATTTGTAGGAACCCTCAGGTGTCTGTTAGTTCTCTGAGTGACCACTGTAGTATGCAGAATGGTTGGTTCTTTCCTGTTCTGCTTTGGTTTTTCCTCAGTTAGGGCTGCTCGGGCAGCTCAGCTTGAAGTGGGGTGGAGGTGTTGAGGATCACCAGCAAGTCCTCAGAAGTAGCTCTTCTCTTTGCTCCTACTTCTGGGGTCTGACCTTGCTCCTCCAGGGCCAGAGGTGCTGGTGTTAATTCCTCCCTGCCACCTTTCCCTAGAGTCTGCACGTGTTGGTTCGTCCTACAAACGACAGAATGAAGCAAATCCAGGAAGAGGTGAGTTTGGAAGTAGGTTTTGAACTGGAATTTTGAAGGGGTGGGAGGTTTGATTTGAGAACTTATTGAAATGGAGAAGTATCTTACTATCACCAGAGTTGGATAGCAATATAGCCAGCTAGTTGGTTGTGCAGGCCAGACATTCCTAGTCAGGAATGGCCACCACAGGAGGAGAGAGACTAGAGTAGTGAGTCTGTTGGCAGTGGGAGCTAGAGATTTCTACGTATTTTGCAGTGTTTGCTGTTGTCTTTGTTTATGTCTTTGCCTCTTGCTTCTTGCTTGTCCACTCATTTATGAAGCAGGTATAAATGAGTGTTTGTGAGAAACCATTTCTGTGCCGTCAGCAATCCTTTGCTTCTGCATACTGAGATTGGTTGATGTCTGCTTACGTTAACCCCTGAGCATCTAAAATCAGGACAACTTGTAAGGCTACACTTGGGGTCATACCTGGCTTTGCTACAGTGGCGGTGTCCTGTTTGTGAAGCAGAGTCTGAGGATGACAGCTGTAGAGTTGTCATCTTTTCTGTGTGGTGTGTTGTTGCTATTGTTTTCCTGTGTTCTAGCTAGTGCATGCTAAAATTGAATATGTAATCTGCACCAGGATTTTGCTCTGGCCTTTCCTGGGCTCCCTATCCCTGTGATCTTGAAAGCAGTTGAGATGAGCCACACAGAAGGTAATAAGTATATTAGATAGTAGGTGGAGTTTATTACAGAATGGAAAGGAGCACACTTGAAGGGGGAGAATGGCTAGTGGCCAAAGGGATCAGTTCTCCATCTATAGTTAAACGTCTTTCTACTGTTGCAAAGGTGTCTGGGAGAGAGAGTGTGCCCAGAAGGGTGTTTTCCTGCACAAGTGATTGACACGCCCATTTGGATTAGCTTTTAAGGAAGAGGACAAAGGGTGTACGTCTATCTCCCTTAGCTCCACAGTAGTTTTCAGACCGAGTAGATGGCCAGAATGTCAGACTCCGTTCAGAGCCAGAGAGATGACTCAGATTCCATTCTTTGTCAAGTCAGAGTTTTGCTGTTTTAGGTCTTAGTTTTACAGTGTGCTGTGTTTGAGGGAGAGGGCCTTCCCAATGACTGACTTCATATACAACTAGCTACCTAACATAATTACGCCTTTAGCCTGTGCTGCGCTGGTTCACAATACAGTAGAGAAGACTTTGTAACTTGAGTGTAAAAAAATAAGTTGGCTTTCTATTTGATTTTGAGTGCCTACTTGAGTTCTTAAGTTCTCAGGCTGTATAGACCAGAGCTACTAAAAAGTCACGATACTTGTTCCTCTAGGACAGTGGTTATCGACTTTCCTAATGCTGCGACCCTTTACTACAGTTCCTCATGTTGTGGTGACCCCCGACCATAAAAGCATTTTGTTGCTACTTCATAACTATAATTTTGATGCTGTTATGAATCCTAGTGTAAATATGATGTGCAGGATATCTGATATGTGACTCCCTAAGGGGGTTGAAACTCACAGGTTGAGAACCACTGCTCTAGGAGATTTGGGCAGTAGAGTAGACTTTACAATGCAGTATACAATTTGCCACATGAATTGAGAGTATAGTAAGGAATAACTGAATTATGTTCTTGGCTATTGGAGGATGTCATAACGATTATATTGTGGTTGTTGGGGTTTTTTTCCCCCCCAAGTAATTTATTTATTTTAAAAATAGGGTCTCACTATTTAGCCTTGGGTGGCCTGGAACTTATGGTACCATAACAGTCGAGGTTTTGTCTTTTATAAAAACCTGTTGAAACTTCAGAATTGGAAATCTAAACTTGCAGCACGGGTTTCGCACTCAGCCTCAGCATTACTGAAACCAGATGATTCTCTTAAGGATGATGAATGGGGCTATCCCCCATAGAAGAATCTCGTATCATCTTAGGTCTGCTGTTGTATATGGTATTCTCTCATGTAAAACAATCAGAATATCTTTACACATTGCCCAGTGCCAGGGTGGAAGGACAAACTGTTGCTGGCTGAGAGCCACTGGTCACAGAGTGGCTTCTTGTCTTCAGGACCTTGGGAAGAGGTGTTTAATACCAAGGTGGTTAGAAGCCTGAGTCTCCAGAGCTTGCTTAGCTGTGGCAGGAGCTCCAAGTTTGTGGAGCCTCTGATTAAAGCTGGCTTTGCTGCCCTCTGCAGGTGACTTGGTGTCTGCTTCTGCTCCTGCCTGCTCTCCGGCTCTCCCCTTTCTGGGCTTTGGCAGCATTGTGTGGCCACTTTGTAAAGCAGCTTTGAACTAGTGATATCCTTAGTTTCCCAGAACTCAGGACTACACAGTGATTCTATGTTGAAAGCTATTAGTAAGATGTTTTTAAAATCAGGAACAACTTACTTTTAATAATTTTATAAACTGATATTAAAACAGTTTAAATAATAAATTATCTAACTAAAAACCAAATTCAATTAAATAAATTTTTAGTTGTTGAACCTACTAATGTAATAATGTCCATATATTTTCTCACTTACGTTTCTATTAAAAATGGTTGGGTGTAACAATATGTGAGTATCTGAAATAATTAATGGTGATAACTTTATCTTATAGAGGTCTATTTTAAACAAAAACAGTTGTTAACATCATTTATGCCAGGTTCTGGATCAGTGCTCTGAATTAATGGATTTCTAAATTCTTTTAAATAGTGTGAATGTTTTAGGAGTACCTGCTAAACTTCCTGTGTATATTACTCTTTGGGCTGCCTCTTAACTGGTTGCTCTGTGGTATCTATATAGTAGCTGTAATAACTTTCATTGTATCTATATTATGATATGTTAAAGATTCTCAGCAACAGAAACCATCATGATTTATACATTACCCAGTGCCAGAGTAGGAAAGACAAAACTGTCCTTGGCTGAGAGCCACTGGTATAGAGTGGCTTCCTGTCTTCAGGACCTGGGGAAGAGATGTTATTTAATACCACCTGAGGTGGTTGGAAGCCTAAGTCTCTAGAACTTAGGCAAGGAAGTTGGTGGAGCCTCTAATTAAAGTGTGCTTTGCCCTTTTCAGCACTTCTGTGATTACACTTACCAGTTGATATTGGTGTGGCCTGGACTGCCATATATGATATTATTTCATTCTACATTACTTTAACGTTTTGTGGTGGTACTAAGAGAGGTAGATTTAGATGTTAATATAGTAATGTGGTGAGAACTTTCAATTTTAAAGTACATATATGGCTTTCCTTATTAGTTGGAAACACATAAGCTAGAAAATGGCATCTTGTGTTGTTTCTTGTCCTACAATCTTTCTTGCTGTTGTTATGTAGGTAAAGAGAGATCCATCCAGTCTTTGAAAACATCAAGAGATACTTCACCCTCAAGCTCTTCAGCAATTTCTTCATCCAAGGTTTGTTACTTTTCTAAAGTTAGGTAGAACTACAATATAAAGATGATGGGTTGCCCAGCACAAACAGTGTCATGTGTACCCATGGTGCTTAACGGACCCATTTGAAAGCTTGAATTGGAAGTCATCACAACTTCAAAATATTAGAGGCCCAAATAAATGATCATTTTTTTCTCATTAATATTGTTCCATAGTTTTTGCCAAGGTTAGTGTTTGCTGCTGTAGCCTTTGCTCATCTTCATCATACTCAAACGGGAATGCATATTTAGATGGGGTGTGCATTCATAAGATTTGCTTTTATTTGGGGGCATTGAGGGCATAGGCAGAAGCTTAACATGTGTTTAAAACCACTCAATTCCTGATATGCTGTATGTCCTTTTACTTAACCCATACAGAAACTGTGTAGCTAGGTTTAAATCTCAATTCTATAAAAGACTGAAGTTTCAGAAGCAAATAATTGCCTCCAAGTGGTAGCTGCTCCTCACGTAGCATTCTTTATTCTTACTTCCTCGAATCTCAGAATGCGTTGACAAGATGGAGCCCATGTTTCTTCACTTAGTTACCGTTGTCAGCCCCTCACCCTTCCCCATGCTCATAACTTGGTGCAGATACTCTTTACTTTTTGTCTTGACTTTTTAGCAGAAATAGTTACCACCTGTCAGTCTGCTATTGGTCCGCAGGGACAGTAGTTTCTCTGCCTGAGAGGAAAAAGTGACCTTTCTGGGACAAATCTTATCACTGGAGGGCCCTTACAGATCTTGGGATTCTGAAATGTCGGGTTGTTTTTTGCTGTGTTTGTGGCATGGGTGGACTTGAGGTTCTTGCCTTGCAGATGTTTGACGAATAGTTTTCCAGCTTGGTATGGTCTTGGTGACCCTCCTTCAACTTCCTAGTTCTTAGATTGCCTTCTCAGCTCAGGGCTTCTTCCTGCAAGTAGTATGGCTTTGGGAGTGTAGTTTTTCAGAGTTTGTTTTTAACCATTAGAGAGTAGTTCCATGTGACAGCTTATCAAGTGCACACACTCTGTAACAGATGGACGGACAGACAGAAAAGTTCCTGTGGTAGGATTTCTTTACATTTTACAGGAACTCCTCAGTCATTAGCTTGGATTGGCTCTGTAACTCTCTTGAAGGCATAAACCTCTCATAAAATTAAATATACATATTTTCTTGGATATGTTTTTGTTTTCTTTTAAAATTTTTTTATATTTCTACTGATATACTGTCTTACGATACTGTTTTAACCATCTGAGCTGGGTAAGCATCTTATACCCATGATCTCAGCACTCGAAGGCTGAGACAAAGGGATTGCATAAGCATGAACTAACCTTGGCTACAGATTGAGACTCTGCCTTCAGACAAACAAACAAAAGAGCCAAGGGATAAAAACACAACCTTCTGGATGGGTAGGGAATGGAAATGAGGAATTTAAGTTTCTTTAGAAAAAAAGCTGAATGGAGTGGCTTTGTATTATACCTGGGGTAAGTTTCAAGTTTTCTCTCTTGGTCTTCTGAAGGCTTGATAGTTTCAGTCTGTGATGTGAGCTGACACTAGAGAGATCTGTGGAAAATGACTAAGAAACTGTATTCTGTGCATGGGAGCCATACATAAAGCATCAGCCCCTGCTTGATACTGTGTGCTGCGTTGTGCAAAGGCAGGGAAGGTTAGGGTTGACTTTGGGTGGCTGCCTTCTTTCTTTTTGCTTTTTTAAAAGATTATTTGTAATGACGCATATGTGTGGGTATGTGCATGTGAGTGCTAGTGCCAGAGATCAGAGGCCTCGAAGCCTCTGGAGCTAGAGTTACAGGTGATTATGTGCCAATCGCATGGGTGCTGAGAACCAAATTCATTTCCTCTGTAAGAGTAGTATGCACGCTTGGCCATTTTAGCCATCTCTCTAGCCCTCAAAACTGTATTATGCAGACCAGTTTTCCCAGCTGGAAATCTCTGAAGATCACTGGTGGCCTCTCTAGGCCAAGTGTTTGTCCTGTGATAAGCTTTCCTAGGCAGTTATGGGTATCTTAGAGCAAAGGCCTCTTTTTACAGTCTTTGCTCACTTTTGTTGATTTCTTATTAAAAAACGACTGGCAGCTTTTTGGAACCGTTCCTGGGATTACAGAGACCTGTAGTTTCTCTGAATAATTAAGTCAAAATAGTCAAGTATATTTAAGGAAAATGTTTTTCTCTCACAATGCTGTGTGTACACACACACACATGATAAATACAACCCATGGCCAGCCTGTCCTATAGTTCTGTTTCTTGTTTTTCTAATTGAGGTGATGAGGCTTGCCTTCGTCCCTTTTGAGGAGTTCTGTCAGGTTGTTCTTTGGTTGTAATTTATTCATGGCAGTGCACCAGGTCTGCCGAGGTGGTTTTCTTTTTTGTTTTTGTTTGTTTTCACTGGGACTGTATTTTAGGCAAGGTTCTCTGGAGTAGTGCATAGAACTAGTGCAGTGTGAACACAGAAAAGGGTAAGCAAGCTCTCCCTTGGTTTAAACAATAGGGGCTGGGTAGTCTGACTGGCAGCACACTGGAGAGGCCGAGGACCTGAGCTGCTTAGTCCACTAGGCTGGATGCGTCAGTGGTCCCAGACCAGTGCTAAGGCCTGAAAGAGTCCTGGAGATTTTCTGGAAGGCCAGAGAGGCTGGGCTCAGATGTCTGGAGGACAGCAGTATTGCCTTTTCCTTGGTCCTCTCATGTCTACCTGTTCAAGGCCCCATGAGCACAAGCCTTCCCCACCTCAGTCAGTCCTTACTGAAAGCAGCTTTATGGACCCAACAGAGGCGTATTTCTTAGTTGATGCCATATCCGTTCAAGCTGGAAGTCAAGATTAATCATCATAAACTGATTTTGTGGTCAATGACACACACATATACACTCTTAAGAGTTAGGGGCGACGGGGTCTAGTTGGTAAACATGGTTCTAGGAAATAGGATGGAGTCAGAGGGCCACCGTAATGGTTCTAAGGAAAGGCTTTATAATCTGTGCTGTGCTGCTTCCCATATTCATCCACAGCACAGGCCCTCATTCATCCACAAAAGACCTTTCCTTTGTCTTTATGTTTCCTCCATGAACTCACTCATCTCTTTCAAATTTGTCTCGCTATAATAGATTGATGGCAGTAAATATGGAAAAGAGAAAGTACCAGACATTATTATAGATATGTTCTAGGCCTATTTATTCTCACAACTGCTTTGTAAAAGGAAATAAGTCCCATCTAACAGGTGATTAAACCACACTGCATGCCAAGATCTGCCTTGATTATATTGTATTTGGTTAGAGAAAGTAATATTATGACAAAACAATGAAATTTAAGTCTTTAAACTCTGGTGCAATGAGTCTGACTTATTATGAAGATGACGTATTTGGCCTTTCTCATGCATTAAGAACTTACGTTAGGGGTGGAGAGGTGGCTCAGCAGTTAGGGCTGCTCTTCTAGAGGACCAGGGCTTGATTGGTTCTACCTGCATGGTGGTTCACAGTTCTCAGGAAATCCTTGTTGTGGCCTCAGGGAGCAGCAGGATCACATGTGAAGCACAGACATATAGGCAGGCAAAAACACCCACACACAGTAAAATGAATGAATGGATAAATAAATAAATCTTTTAAAGAAGGACTTACTGTAAGAGAATTTAACCATTGTTTTATTTCATTGGAACATAATTAAAGATAAAATGTAATCAGTATGATGTTGTGTGTATCCTACATACAATTTATATATGTTTGTCATTTTTTTTGCATTGGTTCTTTAGATGAGGTCTTGAAGTTTTATATAAATAAAGTTGTGAGTGATGTATAGTCCATGTGTCTGTCTGAAAGGAATTCTGGGCTGAGTTTTGTGTCTCTGTGTAGCTGTGGCTGGCCTGACACTTGTTCTCCTGCCTCAGCCTTCCTTGTGCTGGGCTGAATACACGTGTTACTTTGCCTGGCTCTTTGCTGAATGTTTTTGAAGGAGTGGAAAGGGGAGAGACTTACTCTCAGTACTTTGTGCTTCTTGATGTTAGAGGCCTTTAAGACTGCTAACAGCGATGTCTCTTTATTTCTGTTAGATACTAGACAAACCCAGCCGGCTAACCGAGAAGGAGCTTGCTGAGGCGGCAAGCAAGTGGGCTAGTGAAAAGCCAGAGAAATCAGATGAAAGTAACTTGGCTGAGATTTCCGAGTTTGAGGTATGATTTAATTTCATCTTTTTGTTTCACACCTGAACGTTTTGTCTGGATTTTAAACTGGATGGAAGTCCTGTGTGGTACCATACACCTGTAATCATTTCCTGCACAAAGTAGGAGTGTGAGAAGTGTATTTTGGGGTGATTTTAAAGGAAGTTTTTTTTTTTTTTTCTTTCCTCCTCCCAGCCCTTTGCAGCCTGGGGATCAAACCTAGGGCCTGTCTGTAGTTAGTTTTTGTCTTCCTCTGTGGGGGGCCCACCACCCAGCTCTCAAATAAATACAAGGAGAATTATTCTTAGTTATGAATGCTTGGCTTAGCTTGACTTATTTCTAGCCAACTTTTCTAACTTAAATTATCCTGTTTCTCTTTAAGTTTTGCCACTGGGCTTTTTACCTTTCTTTATTCTATATATCTTTCTTTACTTCTTACTCTGGTGTTAGAAGTAAAGTAAAATGGTGGCTAGTTGGCTGGTCCCTGGAATCCTCTTCTCCTCCTCTCTCTAGATTTCTCCTCCTATATGTTTTCTCTGCCTGACTGTCCGCCTATCCCTCTCCTGCCTTGCTATTGGTTGTTCAGCTCTTTATTAGATGAATCAGGTGTTTTAGGCAGGCAAAGTAACATAGCTTTACAGAGTTAAACAAATGCAACACACCATTGCATTGTTAAACAAATATTCCACAGAGTAAATAAATTAACACATCTTAAACTGATATTCCACAACACCGTTCTGTCTTTTGTATCTCTAATCCTCATGGAAGGTTTTATTATACATTAGATTAAATGTGTGTAACTATAGTACACTAACCCATATCTTCATGCATGATAAACGAATCCTTTCCCAAATGCCTACTGTATAATGTGTGTAGCTAGAGTTTTCCTGCCTGGCCCACAGTCAGGACAAATCTCTGTCTACCGCCAGTCCCACAGCCGCTCAGACCCAACCAAGAAAACACAGAGACTTATATTGCTTACAAACTATATGGCTGTGGCAGGCTTCTTGCTAACTGTTCTTATATCTTAGATTAATCCATTTCTATAAATCTATACCTTGCCACGTGGCTCGTGGCTTACCGGCATCTTCACATGCTGCTTGTCATGGCGGGGGTTGGCAGTGTCTCCCTCACTCAGCCTTCCACTTCCCAGAATTCTTCTCCTCCTTGTCCCGCCTGTACTTCCTCCTGCCTGGCTACTGGCCAATCAGTGTTTTATTTTTTAACCAATCAGAGCAACACATTTGACATACAGACCATCCCACAGCAAATGTGCATAAGTCAAATGGGTAGACATTGAGTCCAGAAAGACTTGTTTATGAATGTTTGCATTTTCTGCCTTTTATTTGTTGGGGGGGAGGGGAAGGGGGAGAGAGAAAGAGAGAGAGATAGATGCTGACTTGTCGTTTAGATAGTAATTTTCTCTTAAACAGGTCAATGTTTTCTTGTTATTTTAGGTGTAATAACATTTTTGAGTATTCTAAAGTAAATTCATCAAATGTATCAAGCTGTTATTCTTAGCACTTAGTAATATTTGAAGCATAGACAAGAGAAATACTGGATTTTTACTTAATGTTGATTATTTTAATAATTTAGACTAATAGTTTTTATATTAACAGTAGATAATTGTACTTCAGAGGTCGAATTTGAGAGTAAGACTGATTTCTTGTCTACTTAATTTCTTGGTTTTATATATATAAGCAAGTTTTAACTTCTATTACAATGCTCTGCTCATGTGTCTCCACATAAGACACATGCATATGAGCTTCAGTCACCAGACCTGAGCCATCTCGCTTGTCTTTTTTCCTTTAAAAGTATGTGTGTGTGTGTCACTAAGTATACGTGGCCGTCAGAGGACAACTCTCTGCAGTTGCTTCTCTCCTTCCAGTGTAGAATGCAGGGGTCAGCTTGTGGGGCAAGCACTTGTTACCTGTGATGTGTTCATTATGTGTTTATTATGCTCCCAAACTCACGTCTTTTGAGTATCTGATGATGTGTTCACTTTTGTCCTGCTGAACGAGGATACCTGAGACTGGGAGGTTTACACAGAGCAGGACTTCTTACAGTTCAGAATTTAAAGAAGCCTAACATCAAAGTGCTATTAGTCTTGGTGTCTAACACGGTCTTGACTTTTAACATGATGCCTTGAATGCTTCATACTCTGGAGGAGAAGATATCTGTTCCTCACATAACAAAAGAGCAGAAAGCTCACCTGTGTCTTTTAAATTTTACTTTATTTTTCATTGAAAGTTTTATGCATATGTACAATATATCTTGGTCATATATATCTTCCAGTCTCTTCCTGCAATATTACCCTGCAATCCAACTACAACTGGGCTTTCCCTAACATATCTCCTAATCTTATCCCTCTCGGCTTTATCTTCTCCCATTTTTGTTTTTTAAACCCGCTGAGTCTAGTTAGTGCTGGTCATGTGCACATGGGTTATCCACTGAGACATGAACAACTCATCAGTGTCCATTCTCAGGGAAAGTTGACTCTCTGTTTTTTGTTTTTGTTTTGGACAGGGTTTCTTTGTGTAGCTTTGGAGCCTGTCCTGGAACTCACTCTGTAGACAAGGCTGGCCTCGAACTCACAGAAACCGCCTGCCTCTGCATTCTTTGTTTGTTTGTTTGCTTCCAATATCAACTCTTGTAGGGATGGGACCTTTTGCTCCTCTCTTCTGTCCCTGATGGAATTTTGACTGTCTTGATCTTTGTAGGTCTTATTCAGGTAATCACAGCTGCTGTGAGTCCATGTGTGTAGCAGCCAAGTCATCATGTCCAGAAGACAGCATTTCAAGCCTTACTTCTCATCCTCTGTCTCTTATCTTCTTTCTGTTCCATCTCAGAGATGTTTCCTGAGCACTCACAGTTGCTTATTCTCAGCATTTTGGGCAGGTATTAATTTCTGCATTAACCACTACTCACTGCAATAAGTTTCTTCATCAAGATTGGGAACAGCACAAATCTGTGGGTATAAACACATTCTTAGAAGGCACTTTGAAAACAAGACTGTTTAGCCATACAACATTAATAGGTTACCCCTGGGCCTATGACTTACCAAGAGTGGATTTTGCCTTTGTTTGTTATATAAGGTGTGGATTCGTTGTTGTAGAACATTCCTGCATCCAGTCAGGGAGTAGTTGTACCCCTATTCAGACTTGCCATATTGTGCCCTTGGGCACATACCGCCCAATAGGTTGGCATTGTACTATGCAAGATCCATTGCTCAGCAAGACTACTGATGTCAGCTCCCAACAGGCAGCCTAGCATCTTTAGCTCTGAGTGAGTTTTCTGATCAATTCAAGATTTATTTCTCTACGTCCTACAACCAGTATATGGTGTCTTCAGTAATCAGGTCTAACCATCTCATTATGGTATGTTTTGAACATCTCTGAGGCCTTCCTGACCAATAGCTTGTGGGGGGTTTATAACCTGTGCCAGCACTGAAAGTTTATGTAATAACTCCTGTCTTCTGGGAGCAGCATTGTCTGTTCAAGCTCCTTTCTTTAGCTTTTTGGTTTTAGTTAGTTTACAAACTAGTGGGAGTCTTCATACATCCTTATTTTGGGTTAACCTACTCCTTATCCCACCCCCTTTTCTTCTCCTAGTTTAAACCTTCAGCTCCTGATAACTCCGCCCCTCATTTTTCATGCCCCATGCATTCTACTAACCTCAAGTTTACTTAGCTTACTATGTCATTGGCTGCCATGTGGCTTCCCATTGCACCCTTCATCTTGGTTCCCCCTCCATCCCCTATTGCTCTGCCCCTATCATTCACTCCTCTGCTTGCATGCACCCCCCTTTTCATTTCACCTGTCTTCTATCCCCTATCCCTAAATGTACCCCAATGGCCTATTTCTCAGTTTCCTGGCTGTCACATATATTCCAGGTTAAGCACACAAAGCAAAGGATTTGAAGATGTAAGAGAGAACATGTGGTAGTGTTTGTCTTCTGGCACTTGGGTGACCTTGGTATAATTGTTTTTCAAGTTCCATTACCTGAACATTTCATTATTTTGCTTTTCTTCACAACTGAGTAAGGTTCAGTTGTGTCTCTCTACCACATTTTTATTATTTATTTATTTATTTATGAGTAGATGGGCATCTAGGTTTATTCTGATTCTTAGCTGTTGTGAACAGAGTGACAATGAACATGGATGCACAACTGTCTATCTCTGTAACAAGATATAAAGTCCTTTATATCTATATAAAGTCTCCTGGTTCATATCCAGGAGAGCTACATCTGGGATTTCTGTTTCTAGTTTTTGTTGGCGGGGGGTGGGGAGGCTTTTCTTTTTTCTTTTCTTTTTTTTTTTTTTTTTTTTTTTTTTTGAGAAAGCTGCAGATCAACTTATGAAGTGCCTATTTGTTTATACTCCCATCAACAGTGTATAAGAATTCCCATTTCCCCACATCTACACCAACATTTCTTGCCATAAGTGTTTACTAGCCATTTGGATTTCTTTTGAGAACTTTCTGTTCAGTTCCACAGCCCATTTTAAAATTGAGTTGCTTCCTTTAGGTTTAGGTTTTTGAGTTCTTTGTGTATTCTAGACACTCAACCTCTTTTATATGTATAGCTGCCAAAGATTTCTCCCCCATTCTGTGGGCTTCCTCTTCACTCACTCGACAGTTTCCTTTGATGTACAGAAGTGTTTCGTTCATGAGATTTCGTTTGTCAGTTGGCCTCGTTTCCTGTACTACCTCTTCAGAAAGACGTCACCTGGGCCTGTTTGTTACCATGTATTCCCCACTTTTTTCTCTAGCACAGCTGTTCGCAACCTGTGGGTCACGACCCCTTTGGGGCAGGGGTCAAACGACATTTTCACGGGAGTCTCCTAAGACCATCAGAAAACACAGATATTTACATTACAATTCATAACAGCAGTGAAATTACATTTATGGAGTAGCAATGAAAATAATTTTATGGTTGGGGTCACCACAACGTGAGGAACTGTATTAAAGGGTGGCAGCATTAGAAAGGTTGAAAACAACCGACCTATCAGTTTCAAGGTTTCAGATGTTTTTTGTCCTGTTACTTTGCTGCAAGTATTTGTCAACAGTAAGAATATGGTAGGGGGTGCAGCTGGAGAGGTGGCTCATTGGTAAAGAGCATTTACTCATGTTGGGTTCCTAGCACCCAAATGGTAGCTCACAAGCATCTGTAACTCTGGTTGATGTTCTTTTCTGGCCTCCTTGGGTTCTGCACAGACATAGTGCTCAGACAGACAAGCAGGCACATAGACATATATAAGCCTGCAGGGCATTTTATTGATTAATTGATGTGGGAAGGCCCAGTTCACTTCAGGCAGTGTGACCCCAAAGAAGGCAGGCTGAGCACCCAGACAGCAGTGTTCCACCATGGCCTCTGGTTTAGTTTCTGCCTGGGCTTCCCTCAGTGCTGGACTGTTTCAGAATTTGTAAGTCAAATAAACCTTTTTCCTCTCTCCAAAAGGAATGATAATGGTGTTTATTTCCACATCATGGAAAGCAAACTACAATAGTCTTTAGGGTTTCATATACAGAATTATATAGTCTGCAAATAAGGATAATTTGATTTCTTTTTCTATTTGTATCTCTTAGTTCCTTTGCTTGTCTTACTATTCTCCCTTGAATAGTAGTGGACTCAGTGGACACCCTTGCCTTGTTCCTGATCTTCGTGGAACACTGAGTTTTTCTTCATTTAACACCATGTGTATGGCTATAGATTTGTTTACACAGTCTCTCTTTCTGTTATGTTAGAGGTATGCTCTATCTGTAAAGTACCCAAGACTTTCATCTGGAAAGGCTGTATTTAATGAGATGATCATGTCATTTCTGTGTTAGAGTATACTTCTTTGATGAACAGTGTTTATTAATTTGCATAATTTGAACCATCCCCACATCTCTTGATTGAAGCCAGCTTGGTCATGATAAATAATTTTTTTTGATATAATCTTAAGTTCAGTTTGCCAATATTTTATTGAGAATTTTGCATGTGTTCACCAGGGAGATCAGTCTATTTTTTTTCCTTTTTTCCTTTTTTTTTTTTTTTGTGGTTGTTGTCGTCTTTGGCTTTAGTATCAGGTAATATTGGCTTCATAAGTTTGGAAGATTTCTTTTTTCCCCCCTCTATTTTTTTTTTTTTTTTTTTTTTCCGAGACAGGGTTTCTCTGTGTAGCTTTGCGCCTTTCCTGGGACTCACTTGGTAGCCCAGGCTGGCCTCGAACTCACAGAGATCCACCTGGCTCTGCCTCCCGAGTGCTGGGATTAAAGGCGTGCGCCACCACCGCCCGGCCTATTTTTTTTTTTAATGTACATTGGTGTTCTGCCTGTATGCATGTCTGTATGAGGGTCAGATCTTATAGTTACAGACAGTTGTTAGCTGCCATGTGGATGCTGGGAACTGAACTCATGACCTCTTGAAGAGCAGTCAGTGCTCTTAATCACTGAGCCATCTCTCCAGTCCCATCCCCATCTATTTTATGGAATAATTTAGGTAGTATTACTGTTCTTCTGATAGAATTCTGGAGTGAGCATATCTGGTCATGGACCTTTCTTAGTTGGGAGGGTTTTTATTACTTCTCCAATCCCATTGCTGGTAATGGATCCACTTTAGCTATTTATTTTATCTTTGTTTAATTTTGGTATGTTATATGCATCTAGAAATTTATCCATTTCTTTTAGATTTTCCAATTTAATATAATAGAGGTTTGTTTTATTTATTTTGTATGTATTTATGTGTATCAGTTTTTGTCTGAGTGTATGTGCGTGGTGTCAGCAGAGGCCAGAAGTGGGTGTTGAATCCCTTGGGATTGGAGTTATAGACAATAACTGCCATGTGAATGCTAAGAATCGAACCCAGGTTTTCTGCAAGAGCACTCGGTGCTCTTAACCCTTGAGCCATCTCTCTAGCTCCTAATGTAATAGAGTTTAAAAAGTATATCCTTGTGATTTTCTTAATTTCATAGGGATTCATTGTTATGCTTCCCTTTTCAGTTCTAATTTTACTGATTTGGGTTTTCCTTTCTTGTTTAATCTGGCAAAGCATTTGTCACTCTGATTTTTTTCATAGAACCAGCTCTTCATTTGATTCCTTTCCTTTGTGTCTCATTAACATCAGCAATTGATTTTTTTTTTAAAGGGGTGAAAGAGGAATTTTTATTAGTACATTTTATTTATATGAAATAATGAGTTTCATTAAGATTCTCTGATCATATTTATACCCCATTACTATATTATTCTCCCTTATCCTCCCTGTTCCTGGTTTTATTTTCTTATTTATTTTTTTATTCGAGAATTCCATGTATTACAATGTAGTATGATTATATACACTTCCCGTATCTCACTCATGTACTTCCAAACTCCTGACAACTTTTAGCCCTGAAGTTTAAAAATTGATTAGTGTTTTTTTGTGTATGGATGGGTTTTGCCTGTATGTATGCCTGTGCACAAGGTGTTGGTTCCCCTGGAACTGGTTACAGATGGTCATGAATTGTCATGTGGATTCTAGAAATTGAACTCAGGTGCTTTGGAAGAGAGCAGCTGTTGATATCAACCTTTATTCCATTCTGGTCAGATGGAATGCAGGTTGTTATTTCACTTTTTCTAAATTTGTTGGGATTTGTTTTGTGTCTTAACATGTGGTCAGTTTAGGAAAAATTTCCATAGGCTGCTGATGAGAATGGGTATTTAGTGTTTGAGTGGCATGTTCATGATTTATGATCTCATTTAATTCCAATGTTTATCTCTTTAAATTTTGTCTGGATGACCTGTCTATTGGTGACAGCAGTCACCGTCAGTGTTTGGGGTTAATTACTCACTATCGGATTGAAAAACAGAACTAATATTGCTGAAGCTTTTGAGTAAAGGAGCAAAGTGTTCAGCTTGTGAGGTGGAATTTGTTCCCGTGCCTTCTTTTACTGTGATCCTTTATACGTGCTTGGGTTCTCACTTATGTTTGCATTTTTCTTAAGTGATCCATATTCCATGAATAGATTGTTTAAGGATTAACCATAGGACAAAAACTTTTTAGCTGTTTCTTATTCTATATTTAGTATATTTATCGTATTTTAGAATGTTGTAAGGCTTAGTCTCATCAAAAGTTCAGAAAAGTAGCAATCATATCCTCTAGCCTTCATTACATATGTTCCTTGTGTATCATGACGGGATATATTTTCTTTTATTAAGTTAAACAGCGCTTTTAAGTATAATCTTCTCTTAGTGACCACATATGCCATCTCCAATACTCTGTCCTTTAAGAAAATAACTAAGGACTTCCTCTGTTTTCAAGACGGGTTCTGCGGCACCCTTATTTATGGACCCGACAGAAGAACCTGAGTCAAACACAACAGACGGCACAGAACTGTATGAAGACAGCCAGCTTAGCAGTCGCTCGAAAGCAATTGCATCAAAAACCAAAGAGATCGAGCAGGTAAGAGTGCAGTCTTCCAGTAGAACAGCTCCTGGGTTGCACTGAATTAATATACTGGTTCCTCTTTTCCTCTTGTAACTCCAAAATTCAGGTGGCGACTTTGTTCTGCTCAGTGGTGTATACCTACCACCTACAGGAGTGAGTCATATGTGGCAGACTCAGAAAAGTATTTTTTGGTTGACTGATGGATAAAGTCATAACCCTGACAGTGACCTTTGAGTGGTTCCGGAGTCATTTAAGATCAGAGGTGTCATATGTCACCACCAACCTCACTTAGGCTTCATTCCTAACAGTGTTTGGTCAAGGTGTTATTTAAAAGGGTGAATGGTTTAATGTCCTCTTTTTTTCCTAAGTTGTAGCTCTTTCTTTTTAAGATTGGTTAAATTTTATTTTATGTGCTTTTGTATGAGTGTTTTGTACATATGTCTGTGTACCACATGTGTGCCTGGTGCCCTCAAAGGTCTGAAGAGGGTGTTGGATCTCCTGGAACTGGAGTTACAGGTAGTTATAAACTGCTGTGTGGGTGCTTAGAATTGAAACCAGGTCCTCTGAAAGAGCAGCTAGTGGTCTTAACCACCCTATCCCCTAAGTTGTAGCTTTTTATTTTGGTTTTTTTTTTTTTTTTTTTTCAAGACAGGGTTTCTCTGTGTAGCCTCGTCTGTCATGGAACCCGCTCTGTAGACCAACCTGTCCTCAATCTCACAGAGATCCTCCTTTCTCTGTCTATTGAGTGCTGGGATTAAAAGTGAGTGCCATCAAAGACAAGTTCTTTTAAGAATGTAACTGGTGTACTCACTCATAAGTGGATACTAGATATAAAGCAAAGGATAACCAGACTGCAACCCACAGCTCCAGGGAGGCTAGCCAGTAAGGGGGACCCTAGGAAGGACGCATGGATCACCCAGTGATGGAGAAGTGGATAAGATCTACATGAGCAAACTGGAAGTGAGGGGGGATAATAAAGGGCAAGGGACAGGAGATGAGAGCTTAGGGGAGCGGGAGGTTCAAGCTGGAATGGGAACAGAGTGGGAGAGCAAGGAAAAGATACCATGCTAAATGAAGATACCATGGGAATAGGGAGAAGCAGAGTGCCAGTGAGGTTCCCAGGAATCCACAAGAATGACTCTACCATAGACTAATGACAATAGTTAAGAGGGTGCCTGAGCTGGCCTACTCTGGTGATGGGATGACTGAATACCCTAACTGTCATAGAACCCTCATCCAGTGACTGATGGAAGCAGATTCAGAGAGAGATTCACAGCCTGGTCCCAGGCCGAGCTCCAGGAGTCCAATCAATAAGAGAGAGGAGGGATTCTATGAGCAAGGGATATCGAGACCATGATTGGAAAAAGTACAGAGACAGCTAGCCAGACTAGTGGAAACGCATGAACTGTGGATCAATAGCAGGAGAAAAATAATTTGATAAGCCTGAAGTACATCATGAGACACCCTGCCTTGAAAAAGTAATAGGTGGTATAAAATAGAAGCTGTGTGGAACTTTCTGTTTCCATTAGAGAGTTTGGTTTCACACCTGGGGAAGAAGTAAGACCAGAATCTCCCCAAATTCAGGAATCTAGCACATGATAATACATGTATGTATAAAAATTTATTATTTTTAAATGAAATAATTTTCAGGAATTTTTCCAATTTAAGGATTAAATATCAATGCATAGAAAGTCATGAAGGTCTATAAAAACAGGATGGTCGCTAGCTACATTGGTGTTCAGTAATTCCTCTTTATATTTTTCATGTACATGGATTGTTTAAAAATTTTTTTAATGAATGATAGCAATTATTTTATGTGTATGAGTGTTTTGCCTTCATGTATGTCTATGTACCACATGAATGCCTGGTGCCATCAGAGGCCAGAAGAGGGCATCAAATCCCTAGAACTAGAGTTTCAGACAATTGTGAGCCACCATGTAAGTGCTGAAATTGAACCCAGGTCCCCTGGAAGAGGAACAGCTGATGAAATGTCTCTTCAGCTCCCGTTGGGTTTTGAAATCCCAGGTTTTTTCATTGAGGCAATGTTATAGTTTAAATAAAAATTCCACTTCAGAATTTCATAGTGGCCACAGTGTAGCAGTTCTTGAAGTTTAAAGGCAGGCACATGGGGTAGAGTGTAGCAGAATCACCTCAGTGCAGGGACATATTCTTTTGATGGATTGTGACCTTGTCATCCCTGGGCATTTGAGAATTTTAGTGTTAAGGGTGCTGGTGATTTTTTTTTAAATAAAAGATTCAGATTAGAATTAAATATGGTAGAGCACTAGTGTAAATTCTCTATCCAGAAGACATTCATTTCTGTCCAAGATGTGCTGTATTTCTAGAAATGAACTGTTTCAAACATCCCACTCCCATTCAACATTCTGTGTTAGGTAGAGACTGCCTTCTTACCCCAGTGTAGCTAGAGTTTTCCTGCCTGGCTCACAGTCAGGACAAATCTCTATCACCTGCCAGTCCCACAGCTGCTCAGACCCAGCCAAGTAAACACAGACACTTATATTGCTTACAAACTGTATGGCCATGGCAGGCTTCTTGCTAACTGTTCTTATATCTTAAATTAACCCATTTCTATAAATCTGTACCTTGCCACATGGCTCGTGGCTTACTGGCGTCTTCACATGCTGCTTGTCATGGCTGCGGCTGGCAGTGTCTCCTCCCACCTTCCTGTTCTCTCAGTTCTCCTCTCTGTTAGTCTCGCCTATACTTCCTGCCTGGCCACTGGCCAATCAGTGTTTTATTTATTGACCAATCAGAGCATTTGACATACAGACCATCCCACAGCACCCCAGCACATTTGGCTTCCTTATGCTCTGGCACCTATTCTTGCTCATTGTCTGCTGTTGGGTTTTTTTGGCTCTTTTAGCTCTTTGGCTCTTTTGAGGGTCCTGCCACCCAGCTCCCAAATAAATCACACATGGAGGCTTATTCTTAATTATAAATGCCCAGCCTTAGCTTGGCTTGTTTCTTTGCCAGCTTTTCTTTACTTAAATTATCCTGTCTACCTTTTGCCTCTGGGCTTTTCCCTTTCTCCATTTTGTTACATGCTCGGTGGTTCAGCATAGCTGATGTATGCTGGTATGAATATGTGTGATATAAAAAGAAAGTGAGCAAACAGCTGTATATGCTCTTCAGTATTTGACATGACTAAAGAAATGAACCATATGAGATCTCCTTAGTTCCTGGGTTTTGAGTAAGAATTAATTTACAGTATTCAGTCCATTTACATTTAGCAAATTCAGAGAAAGCATTCCACCATCCATCCATCTTAGTGATTCCAAAGTTTTATATATAATTTACTTTTTATCATAACTAAGGAAAACTACAAGTATAACTATTTAGTCTTCAGCTCCATCAAAGACCCAGAAGGATGTACTATTACTTAACAACAGATCATTTGGCTGCCTAGACAGTCACCCAAAGTTTCTTTGCAATGTTGGGGCATCAGTCTTCAGCCTACAGGCCCAGAGTATCTGGCACACTCTTCTGTGAAGCAGAAATTGTGAAGAATTGCTTTGCCTTGTTTTGGCAAAGTTCAACAGTCTTTTTCCTGTATAGCCCACATGTCCAGTCTGGACAGCACATTGTCAGCAGTCAAAGGCAAAAGCAGTTTCTTTGCCCAGTGGCTAACCTTGCCACAATGAAAGCAAACTCCATAAGGAGTTTCTTCAATGCTCATATTCTCTGAAGTAAATTGGTGCTGCCAGGAGCAAATGTGTCTCATTGATGTGAAAAACTTTAACAAGACATTTTAAATGCCATATTCTATAGGTCTTTGAAGTATTTGGAGACCATCTATCTAAAATATATCTGTTTAACTTAGAAAACATGTCTACAAATTTGATTGTTATAAATGATTACTGACCTATGTTTCCTGATTATCCTATATAGTTTATAATAATAGTTTTCAAAAACTAGAACTTTACCCTACATTTCCAAATGAACTGCATAGGCACAATACTTAAAACAAAAATAGAAACATACATACAATATTTTGTAACAAAAGTAACCTTAAATTTTTATTATTGTACAAAAATCCTTTAAACAAGAATAAAAACATATATCCAGTGTAACAAACATAACTTTGAATTTGTATCAATATTCTATGTTCCCCTAAATGATAACAAGTATCTATAACCCATCAAATAACCAAAAACCACCCACACCCCCCAGCTCTTGGCAATGTGGGCATACTTTTCTCTAAACTGCTTCCTGCTGGCTGTGGACGAAGTATCTTCAGGGTCCCAGAGAGAAAATTTCAGATAATGGCCAAGTCCTGCCTGGGAAGACTAGCAGTAATCTTGGCTGTTTATTTGCCTACTTAAAATTGGATTATCGTGTATTTGTTTGATAATATCTAGTTGAATATGGTGAGGGTAGCAACTTTTTTTTTTCCAAGATAAGGTTTCTCTGTATAGCCCTGGCTATTCTGGAACTCACTCGGTAGACCAGGCTGGCCTAGAACTCAGAGTTCTTCTGCCTCTGCCTCCCAAGTGCTAGGATTTAAAGGCATGCATCACCACCACCACCACCACCACCACCACCACCACCACCCAGCTGGAGGGTAGGAATATCTTAAGAAGGGTTACTATGCTGTTCTTGACCGTAAAAAGTAGAGTGAACTCCATAGCATTTGATGAAGGGGATGGCTGTTCTGATTTTAACTTGAAACGCCTCAGACTATAATACCTATCTGTACACATATACATATGTACGTACGTACATACATACATACATACATACATATATGTAGCACACACCCAAACACACATGTGTTCTCATTGAAACCAGGCACTCACTATCTGTTAGTCACAGCCCTGGTATGTGTTATATCACTGTAGGTCATAACTATCCAGGAGCTCCAACTGCCTTAGAAACATCAAGTGAATTTTGAAATCATTTTGGTTTTGGCCTAGGCATTAGCTGATAGGTAAATATTATTGTACTCCAAAACTAGATTGATACATGTATCAATTTTTCGTTTGCTTTAAATTCCACATTTTAACCGTTTTTAATGGGGCTTTTTATTAGCTTTTCTGCAAAGGTTGGACTAGATAATCTTTGACTCTTCCTATTTAAATCATATTTGATGTTCTTTTTGTCTTTGAACCTGGTGTATTTGTTTTATTGTAGTGTAGCTGGAGTTTTCTCTCCAGGTCCTACCAAGCCCTGGCAGTCCAACAGCCCACTTATAAAATAAACATACAGATGCTTATATAATTTAAACTGTTTGGCCTAATGGCTCAGGCTTCTTGCTAGCTGTTCTTATATCTTAAATTAACCCATTTCTATTAGTCTATAAGTTGCCACGTGGTTTGTGGCTTACCGGTACCTTACATCTCACTTGTCATGGCGGTGGCTGGCAGTGTCTCTCTCACTCAGCCTTCCTGTTCCCAGAATTCTCTTCTCTGCTTGTCCCGCCTATACTTCCTGCCTGGCTACTGGCCAATCTGTTTTATTTATACAGAGCGATATCCACAGCATTGTGCTGGGAATCGAACCCAGGCCCTCGCATGCTGAGCAAGCACACTGCTGGTGAGCTAT
Source organism: Peromyscus eremicus (assembly GCF_949786415.1). NCBI lineage: Eukaryota > Metazoa > Chordata > Mammalia > Rodentia > Cricetidae > Peromyscus > Peromyscus eremicus. The sequence goes on along the minus strand of NC_081436.1, from coordinate 10,087,320 downwards.
GTGTGCAGTCCTTTGTTCTGTCTGTTGCTTGTTGTTTTTAATTGTTAACCCTCTTAGTAGACACATAAAGGTGTCCTATACGAAAATTAAATCCTGTCAGCAGCCTGCTGAGCCCCAGCACTCTGACTAGCTCCTGCTCCTTCTTTTCCTAAATTCATTAATAAAGGTTAGGCAGTTGTCCTGGAAATGTGAATGAGAGCTGTGGACACTGAAAAGAATCTGCTTTTTTAATTTGTGATAATTTAAAATGAAATCGTTTTCAAATAGAGGAAGCTCTATCTATTGTTATGTGTATGAGGGAAGCATTTAGCCTACTTCACATAACAGAAACATTCTCTGTTTTTCCTTGTTATCAGACAAGTTACAAATGTTCTTAAGTACAGTTCTCCCTCAGTATTATCATGTCTAGCCATCAAGTCTACCCAGTTGTATTTAACAACCCATTACCAGCCACTTCTTCAGACTTTGCATATATATTTAGTAAAACACAATCCAAGATTCGCCTCTGGGGGGAAAATTGTATTTCTAAAATAATTAAAAATAATTAATTTTGGCCAAAGTTTGAAGATTTTGAAATGTGTAGTTTACCAGATAAATCCTGTTTGTGGTGTTACTATTGGAACTCACTGCTGAAGTAGTGTGGGGTAAAGTTTTCATTTGAAGAGAAGGAGCTGGGGCTGGTGATATAACCAAGTTGACAGTTACCTAGCATGCATGAGGTGCCGGGTTTGATTGCCCAGCAAATCATAAACCTGGTGTGGTCGTTCATGCCTGCAGTCTGAGCACTCAGAAGGTAGAGGCAGGAGGCTCAGAAATTCAAGGTCATCCTTTACTGTATGGCACATTTGAGGACCTGGGAGAGAAAGAGTTAACTTGATATGAGATAATCTGTCATATTGGAAGTATCAGAATTAAGTCTCTCAGCCTTTAACGTTTCAATAGTAATACCTGGCATAAGTCCATAATAAGCTTAATGGCTTTTTTTGGTTTAAAAAAATAGTCTAAATTCCAAATATTTATACGAACCATACTATAAAAGGGTACAAGGTATTAGGAGTCCATTCTAGACCTTATCCTTGGGGATGCTGCCCCAAGGGGATGCAGAAAAGTCTGTTTAGGAAGAGTGTTCCAGTAGGATTAGGCCAAGTGCCAGCACTGTTCAGTGTTCTGTGAAGAATTCGTCTGGTGGTGCAAATTGCTCTTCCTAATACTAAGTAAGTTCTGTTAGTTTTAAATCAGCAGTTTTACTTGTTGCTAGATAAAATGTTAAGGACATTCATAAAGTACAGTCTAGTTGCCACTGCTTTCAATTAATGCTTTACAAATCCCTTTCCACATTTGTTAAATATAGTTAAGTAAGTACTGGTTCTGTAGCAAGATTGACAGCCTGTCTCGGAACACCCTCCCTGTATTGGAAATCCCAACACATGTGCCAGTGTTAAGTAATACTTGCCTGTTTCTTTGTAGCTCTGAGGTGACGGTTACTCTGGGATTCCTTCTTAGGAATATTTTACAGCCAGCACGGGTTTGTGTCAGGGCTTGGACCCCTTGCCTCTCTCTGTGCCTTCTGCTCTTTGCTCTCTGTGGAGCCCAGGAGGCCCTTAGCCTTCTACCATTAGGCCTGTTCTTTTGTTTCCACCTTGTTTCCTCTCTGTCCTCCTCTTTTCCCTCCTCTCATTCATAATTTTTCAAAATTTAAAACTTTATTATGAAATACCCTGCTTATTCTGGGTAACTGTGATCTTATTTTCATCTTTTATGTTTGGCTTTTTCTTTTTCTCAGTGTTCTTTATCTCAATATAACATATAACATTAAAAATGATTTCTTCTGGGGCTGGGGAGATGGCTCCGTGGTTAAGAGCACTGGCTGGCTGCTCTTCCAAAGAACTGGGTTCAGTTCCCAGTACCCACACACACGGCAGCTCACAACTGTCTGAAATTCCAGCTCCAGGGGATCTGACACCCTCACACAGACATGTAGGCAAAACAACAATTATGTAATGTACAAATAAATAATTTTTTAAAAATAATTTCTTCCTTGGAATTTTTTGGTCTGCTTTCCCCTTCTTAAAACCATAAACTGTTCCCTTATTTTTCCTCTTTATGTGCTGTCTTTTATTTTTCAAGAAGTAATCACGTGTAACATCTGCTGCTGTCTTCTCTTGACTGTTGTTAAATGTACGGGTTTCACGCTTGAAAATAGCAAACTTGACTCTCAGGTGTTCTCACATCAATACAGTGTGAGTTCGTTGATATTTTATGGAAGACCTCTGTAAAATTACACTAAAAATTGTGATTCTATTCAAAGGTAACTTGAAGTCATATATCAGATATATGCAGAGGAGGGGGAGCTGATTAGGTTATCTGGTTTTTCCTTATCTGCCTGTCTATCTGTATCTGGGGGGTGGGGAGAGAGGGGTGTCAGGACAGTCTGACAGGCCCTGGACATCAAACTCAGGTTCCTTCATCTGCTGAGCCACCTCACTGGCCCCCTTTTTTCTTTTGTGATGTGTTTTCTTTTTTTCTCCCCCCCCCTCCTTTTTTTTTTTTTTTTTTTTAATGTGTGTGTTTTGTTGTTTGAAAGTTTTTATAATCATGCCTTGGTATTCCAGGAACATTGGTTCCAGGGTCCCTGCAGTTACCAGAATCCTTAAGTGCTCCAGCCCCTGGTGGAAATACAAAAATCAGTATTTGCATGTTGCATGTGCATAGCCCCCCATAAACTTATTCTTGACAATTTTTTTTTTTTCAATGTGACGTTGGCCAGGAACTGAACTCAGGTCCTCTTAAAGACCAGCAAGTCATCCCTCCAGCCCCCTCCTTTATAATTAAGTAAAATATAACAAACAAAAAAAAAAAAAGAAGAAGAAGAGGAAGGAGGAGGAGGAGGAAAAACCCTTAATGTATGGTTTAAACAATAGATCAGACAGAGACAGATGTAAAGAATCAGTCCTAACCAAGACAATCTGCAGGTTAAGATTTTTAAAGAGATAGAAGCCAGGCAGTGGAGACTCACTTGGGAGGCAGAGGCAGGCAGATTTCTGTAGGCCAGCCTGATCTACAAAGCAAAATCCAGGACAGCTAGGACTGTTACACAGAGAAATCCTGTCTTGAAATGGATGGATGGATGGAATAAAAATAGGGGTATTTCTCAATGGTAGAGTGTTTGCCCAACCTGCACAAGCCCTAAGCTTGATCCCAAATGTGCCCCAATCCTACCACCAATAAAAACGCAACAGCCAAACCGTGCTTTGTGAAATTCCACTGTGATCCCAGCACTCAGGAAGCTGAGGGCCAGAGTGGCTACAACATCCTATCTCAATATTGTCCCATTGAGTATTCAGGGAGACACTTTTATTTTTTTGAAACAGGGTTTCTCTGTAGCTCTAGCTGTCCTGAAACTCTCTCTGCCTCCTGAGTGTTGGGATTAAAGGTATTCACTCCCTATGCCCAACAGGAAGAACATTGTATAATTTACTAGCTTTAATGAAAATGCAGATACTCAAAGTGGGGGCATAAATTATGTTAAATAGGATCAGTTTTTTCAAAAGATCCATATCTGGACACATGGAAACTATATGTAAAAAGGAAATATATTCTGAAGTAAAAATAATTTTATTCCCTTCTGTTGTCAAGATCAATTAGAACACATAATTTTTTTTATATTAATCTTCTCAGTATATTTCAAACACATAATAAATTCATGAGAAAGCCTTCAATCTTATGGACACAGGAGAGATTCAAGTTGGCTTTGCTTCTATCTCCTAAATGTTTGCCCAGCCTGCACAAGCCCTAAGCTTGATCCCAAATGTGCCCCAATCCTACCAGCAATAAAAAAGAAACACTGAAGATTTCCTGAAGCATTGATCTCTCTTGGCCTGAATTAACTAATCTCAGAACCAAACTGCACAAGATAGAGTGTCCTTCAGATGCCCCTTCAGTCCATTTTCAGCAGCTAACAAAGGTGCCTGCTTAAGTCAAGTTCCTTTTAGCCAACTAATGGAAGGGGCATTGTTGGATACATACCATGTCTGTATAACTCTCACACAGCTGATCAAGCTCAGTCAATAATGTTTTTACTCTAAGTAATAATCTTACTCTAAGGACAAAACAAAAACCAAGCATGGTGTAAACAAGATTCCCTTTATGCCAGTTTCAATCAAAAGGTTTACTATTTATTTATTGCTATTTGGCTTACAGTTAGCTTATAATCCAAAACCATGGTGTGGGAAACATGTTTGTGTTAGAATGAAGCCTCGGGTGTAGGTTAGGCTTGCCCATACTAAGAAACCTTGTATATTTTATACTGGATGAGATCCCAGGGCTTTAGTGCCCTGTTGTTTCTGCTGACTCTTACTCATTTAGAAAGTTTCCCTATGAGCTTGTTAGTTTGTAGTCAGAAATTCAAGTCCATGTGGCTTTCCAGGGGAAATGACATCTCTTTAGAACAACTCAGAACCCAGGAAGGCTCTACATTTCCATTTTCCTGTAAGGACCCAGCATGAAGGAAGCGTTCTATCTCATCCTGACTCCTCACGTTAGTGTAGACTCCACAAGGTGAAAGGACAGTTGACAAGGATTAGATGGGAAACCCAGTGTGAAGAACAGTGTGAGTAAAGTATGTTTACTGAAACTTGATGGAAGAAAAAATACAGTAACTAGCCCACAGTGGTCACATAGGAATGTGTGGGTTGGAGGTGGATTTTTGAACAATTGGAATGCTAAAGGAGGAAGGTACTTTCTAAACTCTTTTGATGGGCAGAATAGCTTAGGGATGAATTTTTAGCACGAGCGTAATTGTGATCAGTGTGTAGAGAACAGTTTAGTTTAGCTAGAGAGACGTGTTTTGCTCCTTCAGTAGTGAGCCTGGATTAGACTGGAGCAGTGTGGAGGAGAGTGACTGTGTGTGTAAGGGTTAGGAGGGAAACTGAAGAGAAACAGCAGTTGCTGAAGTAAGAGAAGCTAACTAAAAAATCAGAGCAGGGCGTTTTTTGAGGTGGGAAGAAGATAAGTCTGGAAAGAGCAGTTTTGCTAAGAGCCGAGGGAAACAAGATAGGAAGGGGGAGGTCTATCTCATCTGAAGTTCCTGAGTTGGGTGTGGGAAGCCTGAGCATGCTCAGCGTGTTGTACGCTGATGGAGAAGTCGACAGAGATGGGAGGGGTTCACAGTGGATTGAATGATTGCAGTTTTGGACTTCTTCCAGCAATTCCTAGCACCCTGCTGTGGGTAAGGGTAGATAGGGTAAACCACACTGTTTAATTCCCGAGTTGTAACCCTCGCTGGCTGACCAAATAAAAGTATTCTGCATGGTACCCAGTGGTCAGAAATGCCCACTGGCTTAGTGAAGGTGATTTCAGTTTAAAAAATAAAGAGTCACAAACTCTTAACCTTATATGATCAGGTTCTTGAGCTACTAGATGTTGCACAGTTCATAATTAAAGAAGCAAGTGTAATAAATTTATACCTGTAACTTAGCTTTAGCATAATTGATCATTATGCTTTCAAAGGATGGGGGGAAGAAAACATCACCCTCATGTTAAACATTTTAAGCAGGAAATGGCTAATACATGTCATAATTTAGAATTTTCAAACATAGCATAGTGCTTAGTTTTACCGGTCATGGAGAGTGTTGGATGAGTGTGTGCCTGGAACTATAGTGGTTCTTTGAATCCCTCCAGAGTTACTATACTTAAAATAGAAGCATAGTCTCTGGAGACTGCTGCGCCTCACTTCTGTCTGCCTCTCTGTGCATTGGTTCTGGCAAGGTAGCTTATCAAGTGTAGGTGCTTAGAAGCCTGACTCTGGGAGTTTGGTCCCCAGAACCCATGTGAAGATGGAAATAGAGACCTGACTTCACAGAGTTGTCCTCTGATGCCAACAGGGGCATTCACTCCTCCCCAGCAGACAGACAAGAATAATCATGATGGTGTGGTAATGCTGACTATGGCGATGACAATAATAACAATATAATGTGGGTTTTGTTGGTGTTAATTTTTTAAAGATGACCTTGTTTTCTTTCCCTTTGGGAGGCCTTGTCTGATGCAGATTTCTGTCTAGAATTTTTCTTTTTGGCTTCTCACATAGAAATAACCCTTTTTGACTAAAATATTTACTTGTGCTTGACCAATGTAAGTGGTTCTTCTATCAGTGAACCTATTTTGTAATACAGTTATGCATATGTTTAAATGTGTATGTGTATGTTTATATGTGAGTATACACATATGTATGTGTTCAGGTTCCCCAGGAAGCCAGAGGTGTCAGAGTCCCTTGGAACTAGAGTTACAGTTGTGAGCTGCCTGATATGGGTGTTGGGAATTGAACTCTGGTCATCTGAACCACTAGCCATTTTTTTTTTCCAGCTGAACATTCATGTTTTGTACACACACACACACACACACACACACACACACACACACACAACCTCCAATTGCAGCCCCAATAAGTATGCTAAGACATGTGAGCGCACTATCAGAAAGGTCGATCAGCGCATTTCTTCAGTAGCAGTACAGGCACAGGTATAGGCACAGGTACGGAGCTTCTGTTGCCAACAGTTTGCCAAGAATGAAGAAGCTACGGGGACACAGCTGAGCTGTTCGGCATAAATACTGGCTGGACTCACTGGAGATGACTCGCTGTTGGGTAATTCCAGAGCTGCCTTGTCACAGCTGCACAGTAGAGACAGAAGCGGAAGCTAGAACATTCCTTTAAACTATTGCTTCGTCTTGGTAATATGTAGTCCTTGTGAGTTTTTACATAAGCCATCCTGAATGGTACTGTTTCCACACTGGTTTTGGTTTTGGTTTTTACAAAAAGATGTATTAGCCACCTTTAAACTTATCTTCTTACAACGTTTCTCTTTGTGTCCGTTGTTAATGGTACAAACTCCAAATGGACAAAGTGTTGCTCAGGCCTTGTTCATAACTATAATGCAGACACACAGCCAGCGGGTGTTAAGGATGCCTAACAGAATCTGGTTTCACCACTAGGGTTAGTGAAACCTCTGAAAACATATAAATACTCCTTTTTAAAATAATAGGCTAGTTTACCAGTTAACTTACAGATGATTGGTGTTTGTTCAAGAAATAATTCCTGGCTATAAATAATAATTTCTGGACTTTTATTTATATCACAGTATGAATACTCTGAACTCAAATGGTGGAGCCACATTATTTTAAAGTTAGTATTTTATTATCATGTGATCCTGGAAATATGCTTGGACATGAGAGTGGCTTAATGCATTTTTCCAGAGCCTGTTTATATGAAAAAGCTCTGTGTCTGTTCTATCTACATGAGCATATGGCAATCCAGTGAGAGGAAGGTTAAAGAGGAAACGACTGTCTGGCGTTCCTTTTGGCTCACATGATAAGGTGACCTTTGACCCTTATTTTATTTGAACCAATCAAATATTCAATGACACTAGTCCAAACAAAAGGTTTTATTTCTGATTTTCCCTGTTTTTCTTATTCCAAATTTATTCATTGTTCTAGTTCTGGTGAATTTGCTAAACAAAAAAAAGCAGTGTTTACACCAGTAGCTCAACTTTGGGGGAAAAAAAACATGTTTAAATAGAATATACTCCATAGTGAAAATAATGTGTGGCAATATTCCGGCTTCTTGTAGAATTTAAATTTAATTATCATCTACCTTCAATTTATTATAAGCAGAAATAGTGAATTATATTCAGCAATTCTTACACAAAAATAGGTATAACTATACATACGTTTTCTTTTCCTAGATTCTACCTAAGATTGTTGGCTGTAGATAATGTGTCTTCACAGGGGCTTTTTGGGCCCGTGACATAGCTCTGCAGGGAAAAGCACTAGCCGCCCAAGCCTGACACCAGAATTAAGTCCTCAAACCCCATATAAAAAGCCACGCCTGGTGGTGCATATCTGTAATTCCAGCACTTGTGCAGTGAGATGGAAGATAGATAGCAACAGGAGAATGTGCTCGTTCTAAGTCTCCATCACTGCATCCAGTTTTATACTGTGCTCATTCTAAGTCTCCATCACTGCGTCCAGTTTTATACTGGGCTCATTCTAAGTCTCCATCACTGCGTCTAGTTTTATACTGGGCTAGGGCTCAAACCCGGGTATTGTGTATGTAGACAAACACTCTACCGACTGAGCTGCATCCCCAGCCCTGGCAGTAATTTGTTTGGTTTTTGTTTTGCTTTTTAATGTGAACTTTGCCTATACTGTGCATCTCAACCCATTTTGATTCCAGTCTGTCCATAGTGTCACTTGCACACTTGAGAAGATTATGAGTCAGTACTCCTTAAACATTGTGCTGTTTGGTTTTCCATACTGTCTGTAATGGTTAACAGTGTCTCTGTGCTTTTTGTGATCCCTGCCTTGCTTCCTGCCTTCTACCTATATAACATTCCATATACTTGGTGACATCTCTAGATGACTTCCAATACATAATTTAATGTCAAATACTGCGTAAGGAGTAACAAAGAAGAGTGTGCATATGAGTCCCATAGCTGTGGATGTAGACCCTTCATTAGTTCATTTAGTTTTAATGCATGTCTCAATATGTTGCATATCACAGTGCACTTCATTCCTGAACACATGAATATACATGTCATAATGTAGAGTTTAATATTTGTGGCTGTCTTATTTATATAAAATATAAAAATTCCACAGATAAACCTTTATCTTCTCAGAACTGTTACTTAGTTTTTAGTATTTGTTTACACTGTGGTGCTAGAGATGGAAGCCAGGGCTTTGCACATACAAAGCCACCACCAGCTACATACTGGCCCTTCCTCACAGCTTTGATTTTTGTATGTGTTGTGTGTGTATATAGACATAAATAGTAGGCTATGTGCTAGAATTTATGATTATAATAATTTCTTCTGCATATTGAATGCTAGTAGTTGAGATCTATGTGTTCAGAATATATTTCTTAGCAACCTCTATGTACTGGCTGGTTTTATGTGTCAACTTGAACACAAGTCAGAGTCATCAGAGAGGAAGGAGCCTCGGTTGAGGAAATGCCTCCATGAGGTCCAGCTGTAAGGCATTTTCTCAATTAGTGATCAGTGGGGGAGGACCCAGCCCATGGGGATGGTGCCATCCCTGGGCTGCTGGTCCTGGGTTCTATAAGGAAGCAGGCTGAGCAAGCCAGGGGAAACAAGCTAGTAAGTAAGCAGCACCCATTTATGGCCTCTGTTTGAGCTCCTGTCCTGACTTCCTTCAGTAATGAACAGCAATGTGGAAGTTTAAGCTGAGTAAACCCTTTCCTCCCCAACTTGCTTTTTGGTCCTGGTATTTTGTTGCAGCCATAGAGACCCTAACTAAGACACTACATCTTTTTCTGTTAGTACAGTGTTAGGAGCAACAAAGGCTACAGTAGTTTTGATGCCTTTCGCATTTCTGTAGACCCAAATTAGATGTTTACTCTTGTCTGCACTGTTTAACATCTGTGTGCTGTCACTTTTTACCAATCTTATCAACATGGTAGATTTTGTGAATGTCTGTGCCCCAGTTGGAGTTCCTTTCTTAACATACATTTTTATGTTTTCTTTCTTTTAATTAATTTAGTTATTTATTTTGGTTTTTCAAGACAGGGTTTCTCTGTTTCACTCCTTTAAAAGTGATGGCCTTTTGTATTTCCAGCTTGAGTGTTACGCCGCCGGGTCAGCACTCATTGTCTGTACTTGGTGTGCGCTGTTCTGTCCTCTGGAGTCCCAGCAGGACTGGAGGTGTTCACACGTGTACTGGGCGATGTCGTAGGCACTACTATTGGAAATGTGGCAAATGTTAGTTTTACCAATAAAAATGTACAGCTATATTATATGGCCTCTGTATGGTACTGAGCAGCATGGTTTTACAATTACTGCCACCCCTGATACACTGTTCTTGTGTTTTCCCATTTATTTCCTGACTTCAACAGTCAACATACTTCGGTTGTTAGTTTCTTTGATTTTTGGAGGGCATTTGATTGACAGTCTCCTTGTAGACAAACTCTTTAGCATTAGAGCTGTTATTTTTTTTCTTATGGGAGTTGAAAGAATTTTCTTCATTCTTGCTAATGATTATGGTATCTATTCTCTCATTGATCCAGATCCAGGCTCACCATCAGCTTCTGGCTATGTGTGTCTGTGTCACATGACATAGTACTTACTAACTCCCCCTTGAAATAAGCGTGTACTCTTCACTGTACCACATCTCTACTGCTTCCAGATGTTCTGGTTTGTTTCTGAGATGTGGTCTTACAATGTAATCTTAAAGACAGGTTTCTAGGCTTGCTCTAAGAGATTTTGTACATTAGGTTATTGAGATGAAAGGCTCATCCTAATGCTAGACTGCAGGAAAGGAGAAATGGGTCCAGCAGTAGCACTCATCATCTCCCTCTGCTTCTGAGAATCCAGTGTGACCAGCAGCCTCAAATACAAAACAAAACTCCGCCTCTCCTTACTTCATGCTCATCACTGTTTCTGATACAGATTACATGCTTTTTATGGAAGTCACTCTTATGAAGGAATGCTCTATATTGTCTCATTTAATCCTTGAAACTGTAGTCAGGCTCTGAAATCATCATTTTAATTAATATATCTAATTTTTAAGTAGGTCTTTGCAGAAACTTTGGAAACAATCTTTTCCTTGCAGTTGCTCCTCTCAGTATTTGGCATTGATTGATTGATTGATTGATTGGCAAACCAGTATTGCTTGTATTGTTAACCAAACTCCATAGTCTGTATCTGGGAGCTGGTGGAATCGAGTTGTTTAGGTCTTGTGATTTAGGGAGCACTTCTCCCTCTGTTTTCTAGAAGAGGTGGTTGTGGAGATTCTACTCCATCCCCCCAGTGTGAGGAGAATTTGCCAGGGGCACACCTGCATCTTTACTGTCTGCTCTGAGTGTCAGATTACCCTATCTATCCTTTTAAGAGTTCTAGCAGATTATGTCTTTCATTGAAATGGTCCATTTCGTCTAATTAGTGGGACGAGAGTTTATACTATCCCTTTATTTTCTAGTGACTGTCCTTGAAATCAAGTCATTTTCTCTCCTTCCCGAAGACGGTTACTGTGGTTATAGAGTTAGCGCTTGTATTGTCTTTCCAAAGAGCCAGCTTTGGGGAATGTGTAGTGCACTGTTAAAGCGCCTGCCACTGTTAAAGTGCTTGAGGCTCAGGTTCCCTGCTCAGCACCACACACACAGGGCATGGTAATATATGCTTATAATCTCAGCACTCAGGAGGTGGAGGCAGGAGGATGGTTTCAAGGTCATTCTCAACTGCATAGCACTTCAGAGATTAGCCTGTGCTAACTGAGACACTGTTTCGATCCAAACCAGCTTTTGCTTACACCAATTCTTTCCCATCTGTTTTGCGTGTGTGCATACATACATAAGGAAGCAAGAGCTTGGTGCTGGGTATCTTCTTCAATCACTCTCCACTTGATTTCTTTCTTTCTTTCTTTCTTTATTTTTGGTTTTTCGAGACAGGGTTTCTCTGTGTAGCTTTGCGCCTGTCCTGGAACTCACTTGGTAGTCCAGGCTGGCCTTGAACTCACAGAGATCCGCCTGGCTCTGCTTCCCGAGTGCTGGGATTAAAGGCGTGCGCCACCACCGCCCAGCTGATTTCTTTTTTTAAAAAATCTTTTAAAGAGTATTTTTATTGCTTGTATGTGCTCATGAGTGCAGGTACCTGCAAAGGCCAGAATCCCCTGGGGCTGGAGCTACAGGTGCTTGTGAACTGTGCCACTTGAGTGTTAAGAACTAACCTGGGTCCTCAGTGAGAGCAGCAAACACTCTTAGTCACTGAACACCTAGGGGTCCCTTGCTTTCCCTGGAACTCGCTAATCCAGCTCGACTGGCTGGTCTGCAAGCCTCAGGGATCTTCCTGTCTCTGCCTGGCTGGTGCTGGGACAGTCTGAATTCAGATCTTCCTGCTTGTCTTAGGTAACAGGTCTTGCTCTCTGAGCCATCTCCCCTACCCCTTACTTCCTGTTTGTAATTTTATTTTTCTTTTTTTTTTCTTTTTCGAGACAGGGTTTCTCTGTGTAGCTTTGCGCCTTTCCTGGAACTCACTTGGTAGTCCAGGCTGGCCTCGAACTCACAGAGATCCGCCTGGCTCTGCCTCCCGAGTGCTGGGATTAAAGGCGTGCGCCACCACCGCCCGGCAATTTTATTTTTCTATGCTTTTTTTTTTTGTGTGTGTGTAACTTTTTCTTATAGTTACTTCCAATTTCACTTCTTTTTCTAGTGTCATAAACTACTAATTTTTGTCCAATAATTCATTTTTCTCTAAATACAGCTTTTGTTGCCCTTTGCAAATTTTGACATTTTATTTTTATTTAATTCAGAATGTTTTAACATTTCCCTTGAGACTTTGACCCATGTATTATTTGCAACTATGTTACTGAGCTGGAGGTTTAAGTCATTGGTAGGCAGAAGAAGTGTGAAACACAGGTAAGTCCCTGGGTTCCAGCCTTAGTCAACTTACTATCTGACACAGTGCTTGTCTAAAAGTATGTTGTTAATGTCCACAAATACTCCGGGTTTCACAACTGGCTTCTGTAGATTCCTAACTGAAGAAGCCAATGCTCAGAACTACTTTTCTGCCTTTCTTGCTCATCTAACTGTGCTGAATTTTAATTGTCTTCGTTTACCTCCATTATGAGGATGTGACCTTCTTGAAGCAGGACAGAGTCTTTTAAGCAAGTGAGTTTGGTTAAAGGAAATGATATGAAATGATAGGCAGCAACAACAGGAAATAGTCCTGTAACAGTCCTGTGGGGTGATAAAGCAGCAGTTGTGCCCCTCCAACCTTCCGGACTTGGATGCATGTGCTAACCACGCCTTATCTTGCCCAATTTTGTGCTCCCTCTCCCCCCATGGAAGAAAGAGTAGAAGTCGTGTTCTTTAGAGGGGTTTCGTATCCCCGCCCCCCAATGGAAGAGAGAGTAGAAGTCGTGTTCTTTAGAGGGGTTTCGTATTCCCGCCCCCCCAATGGAAGAGAGAGTAGAAGTCGTGTTCTTTAGAGGGGTTTCGTATCCCGGCAAGCTGCTGTCTGTGTGTGTTCCTTACTGCAGTGCTGTCGGCTGTGCGTGCTCACCAAGCACTCTACCAAGGCTGCGACCCGGCCAGCCCTGACGAGCAGTGTCAGATAGAACAAGTTTGCCAGTGAGTTTGCTTTGCCAAGGTACCCTTTATAGTCAACAGAGAACCTTTGCGTTTGGTCGGAAAGCATGAGTAACCAGTATTTATCCCCAGAGGTCCTGTGTGAGGATTTGGTTGTTGACACTGGCCGTTACAGTGAAGGACTGGAGCAGCATTGGTCGGTGTTTGCATCCCGCTGAGGTTTAGCTGCCTGTGCAGTCTGTGTGAGCCCCACCCGGACACTGACCTGAATCCTCCTTTGATGAGGTCCAAGCACAACAGCAGCAGCAGCAGCAGCAGCAGCAGTCTTCCTGTGTGGCCTGCAGCCTCCAGAGCTGCAGGTTATTGATGCTTCCATCTAGGGACCGTAAGCAAACAAGCTCTCTACAGAGAGCTGCACCCTTCCTGCCAGGGGTGGACTTACTGTGGACAGATTTCGGAAATAGGTTCCTGACAGTTTCAAGTTGTGTTTAGAAAATGTTACAGGGTGAGGTCTTCCTTTAACTAAAACTATTTCCTATCTAATGTCCAACTAGGGAATTTTAAATAGTCTTTTTAAAAAAATGCCTGCAAGTAGAGAATTATGTTGCTTTCAGTAGTTAATTCCTGTCCAAAAAAAAAGTACAGACATTTTTGTATTCCAGTGAATAATTCAAAAAGGACTTTTAATAAAAACATATACTAAGCAAAAAATGCTTGTATCTTGTGACAGGTGGTCATGGTTCAGTGTTAGAATTTCAGGATGCTTTTCTCATACCCGTGTGGCACAGTTGTGTTCTGTAATGGAGGTCGAAGTAGGAAGCAGAGTGACATTAAAAACTGCATAGGTTAGTTCAGTGTAGCATTATCTTCATCTGTTATTTTTTTCATTTAAAGCCAGTAAAACATAGACCACCCACAAAGCAGTCTACCGAGGTTGTGGTTGGTGTTAGAGTGCTGTTGTGTAAGTTTTGTGTTTACCAGGATTTACCTCCACATAGCTCAAGCATGGTAACTGCTTTCCCACAGTACTGTGTTGGCTTGACTTGGGATCATGTGCTGTGAGATCAGTCACAATGTGTCTGTTCCCTCAATACCACATGTAATGTGTGTGAGTAATAACACAATTTCTCGTTGGTTTGTAAGACTAAAACTAGTTCCATTTCCAGGAAGCCTGGGGATAAACTGAATAAATGTTGAGTTGAACTTGGTGTTATAAGCAAACTTTACCATATTAGAAAAGTATGTATGTGTTTTTATTTTATTGCTAACAAGGCTGCTATGAATTTCGTTACTGTGTGTGTGTGTGTGTGTGTGTGTGTGTGTGTGTGTGTGTGTGTACATGGAGGTCAGAGGAGTTCATTCTCTCTTACCATGTGGGCTCAAACTCAGGTTCTCAGGCTTGGCAGCAAGTTCCTTTACAGATACAGATTTTTTTTTTTTTTTTTTTTTTTTTTTTGGTTTTTCGAGACAGGGTTTCTCTGTGCAGTTTTGCGCCTTTCCTGAAACTTACTTGGTAGTCCAGGCTGGCCTCGAACTCACAGAGATCCACCTGGCTCTGCCTCCCGAGTGCTGGGATTAAAGGTGTGCGCCACCACCGCCCGGCTTTTCAGATACAGATTTTATATATTCTATTTTGTGTCATTTGTAAAAGTTTTTTTCAATTTCCTTGGACCTGGTAAATCCTTTCCCTTCTTTCCCTTCCCCCCTTCATCTGCCTGTCTGGCAGCCCTCCCTTCCATCTCTCCCCCGCTCCCTCCCTCCTTTCCCTCCCTTTCTTTCTGCTGTTGCCTTGTTTGGTCCCACAGGTTTTGCTATATGTCTCAGGCTGGCCTTGAACCTATGTAGCTCAGGTTGGCCTAAAACTGATAGCATGGTCCTACTGCTTCAGTTTTTGTGAGCCACACTACCACATCTGCCTTTGTGAGTTAATTTCAATATCATGGTAATGAATTCAGTAAAATTTAGTAACCTAAATTCAATATGAGTCCTTAGATGGCAGTTTTTAAGCAATCAAAACATATTGCAATGATTTCAAAACCATAGTCCCCACAACTAGTAGTGCCCAGCTGGCACAGTGGTTCAGTGGGTAGGGGTGCTGGCCTCATACATAGCCCGACGCCCTGATCCAGTTCTGTGAACCCATGTAAAGGTGGGAGAAGGAACCAACTCCACAAAGCTGTCCTCTGACCCACACTCTGTGTATACATATCCACTTAAAAACACTGTGGTAAAGCCCATCTACATCTCAAATCTATGATTTCAGAATGAATAAAATCAGTTTTTGAAGAATGGTGGTATGTTATTGTACATTAGAAAAATGAAATTTAGCCAGGTGGTGGCAGCACACACCTTTAATCTCAGCACTCAGGAGGCAGAGGCAGGTAAATCTCTGTGGTTCTGAGACCAGTCTGGTCTACAAATCGAGTTCCAGGACAGCTAGGGTGTTAAACAGAGAAGCCCTGTCTCAAAAAAAAAAGGGGGGGGGGAGGAAAGAGGGAAGAAAATAAGGCAGAGGCCTGTGGATCTCTCAAGGCCAGCCTGGTCTACAGTGAGTTTCAGGGCTATACAGAGAAACTCTGTGTTGAAAAAACAAAAACAGGTCTTTTCAATCGGATCTTTTGTTGTTGTAGTTTTGTTTATTTATTTATTTTTGTTTTTTTTAAAACAGTTTCTCTGTGTTACCCTGGCTGTCCTGAAACTTACTCTGTAGACCAAGCAAGACTCAAACTGAGGAGAGATCTGCCTGCCTCCGCCTCCTGAGTGCTGGGATTCAAGGAGTGCACCGCCACCACCCAGCTAATCACATCGTTCATATAAATTTTACAAAGACTCAGCCATATTTTTCTTTAAGTACATGAACTATGGAGTACAAAAGGGTGTACAGAAATTTGAAAAATACATTTAGTATAGAGGAGATATACATTTATTAGAAAGTAAATATCTAATTGCCAGTGATAATTACATATTTTGAAATAAAATATACTTTAAAAAATATGCCACACATGTATATGTGCTTATAGATACATGGATGTGTAGTGTATATATCTGTATATGCATAATCTATTTTGATCTTAACCCTGTTTTGGTGGCTTTGGTTAAATATTTATAACTGAAGTGTTTGCCCTTAGATAGATGCTCAGCATTCTTAGAGCTTTTTGTTTATAATCTGAAGTGTGGAAACTTTTTCCTTTTTTTTTTTTTTTTTTTTTTGAGACAGGGTCTCACTATGTAGCCCTGGCTGACATGGAATTTGCTTTGTAGACCTGACTAGCCTTCAACTCAGAAATCTTTCTGCTTCTGCTGGGATTAAAGGTGTGGCCACCAGGTCTGTCTAGCCTTTTCCTTCTGAACAAGTGATTCATTTGTTTGCCTCACCTTTGTTCTTACCTCCTTTATCCTGTCCGTAGGCTGCCTTGCTCCAGGTGCCCGCCATGACTCTGCTCTGGTGATGGGTGTCTCGGTGTGTCTGTTCTTACTCCATTGGGAACAGACAGCCAAGACAGGTTCCAGCGGTCGCTGTGCTTGTACTGCGGACGTTCAGCCATGTTGCTCTGTCTCCCTTGTAGAGTTCAGCATCATAGTTCTGCCAGCGTTTAATTGATTAATGAAATACTAACCAAAATGTATTTCACCATCCTAGGTTTACCGGCAAGACTGTGAGACTTTCGGCATGGTGGTGAAAATGCTGATTGAAAAAGATCCTTCATTAGAAAAATCTATACAGTTTGCATTGAGGCAGAATTTACATGAAATAGGTGAGCGATGTGTTGAAGAACTCAAGCATTTCATTACTGAGTATGATAATTCTACTCAAGATTTTGGAGACCCTTTTTAGAAGAATTAGTGCCCAGGTCAAAAAAAATTTTTTAAAGCTTCTAGATTTTTTTCCCCTTGGATTGTTTAAATCCTTACTATTTTGTGATGAAGAGAAATACTTTATGATAGCTGACCACGTTTCTAGTGTCAAATAAACATCTACAATAGCTTTTAAAGTATCTTAATTCGAATGTTTTTCTGTGTGTAGAATCTTCTAATCCATCTTCATACACCTCTTCCCTCCCAAAAATAATGTTCAATTAATTTTTTAAAGTTCAAAAAAGCAGTTCTGGAGAGCAGCTCTCTGTACTTAACTCCTGTTCCCTAGTCTTCCACGGTGTGTTGGTCTCAGTAGTATAATTTGTAGTTAGAGATCATTCCAGGTTGCATCTTGTAGGCACTGTTAGCATTTTGAGTTGAGTTTGATTTGCTGCTTGCTTTTCTCAGCTTTGTAACTTTGGTAATATCAAAATATACTGTCTTAATGAATTAAAACTTTGCTATCTTACGATATTTGCTTTGAGAATAATTCTTACTTAGTATAGGAAAGAAGCACTTAAACAATCTCTAAAGGACACGTCAAAACAAAACCTTATTCTCAAGTCATTGAACTTAGTGTGTCTCTATGAAGTGAGACTCCTGACTGCTCTCTCTGAACAATATAAGACTGATAAGAAGTGTAATCTGAGATGCAAGATGCATTTTAAGTTGAGATTTCTCAGAAACCCTTCTGGTGGCTATAATAAAAAATTAGACTATACAAGAACCTGCAGTTTTGTTTTAGGCACATTCTTTATCAAAGAAGGACCTGACAAGAAGCTCATGCTTGCGATTAAATGAGATTTCTCTGTGAATTTCCATGATCTCAGTTCTGTAGACTTAGAGAATCTCCCTCTTCACAAGTGTTATCATAGAAACGAGGTAGAAAACAGTGAGGCCATCTCAGCTCCCCTTACCTTGTGAGTGAGCCAGTGAATAAGTGAAGAGACGATTAGGACATTCTACTCATTCCCTGCTCCCTTCCAACATAGCAGTGAGCCAAAATACATAATTTGTGACACTGAGTTTTAAGTCAAGGTTTTACATTATAGCCCTAGCTAGCCTGAAGACCTCTTGTGTAGACCAGGCTGGCCTCGAAGTCACAGAGATCCTCCTGCCTCTCTGCCTCCTGCGTGCTGCACATGTGCCACCATGCTCAGTATCCTTTTTTTCCTTTTCATTCATTTCTGTCCTTTTTCCTTTTTTATTTGAGACAGGGTCTCACTCTGTGTCCTAGGCTGGCTTCAGACTTTCCTGCCCTGGCCTTTAACTCTTGGTTTTCCTGCCTCAACTTTGCTGAGTGCTAGGATTATAGGTGTGAGCCACGTGCTTGCCATTACATTTAGTGGCCTCTATTGATACTATCTGCAGAGATACCCCCAAAGTACATACAGATTATATTAAAAGTAGAAATAGCAGTATGAATAATTTTAATGAGCCCTACAATGGATGTGTGAAGATATGTATTATGCCATTTTGGAAATTAAAATCTAATTGAGGACATTTATTTTTTTTTACGTTTCCTAAGTGAGAACACTTGGAGCTATTTTTGGCATTGAGATTCTATACCTTTTATAGACATTCTTCCTCAGTGCAAGCAGTGATTGAACTGCTGGTCACTTCAGAAAGACAAGATACTGATGCCTTTTTCCTCCCACTAACTTTCAGCTCCATTAAATCAAGTTGTTAACAAGCATAACTATAAAATCTGAGGAGCTACCAAGGCAAATGAATTGTTCATTTGGTAGAAATTCATTAAAAGAGAATCTTACTAATAGTACTATTTAAATGTAGGTCCACCCAGTAATCTCCTTCCCTCAAATTACGTTCAGCATTTGAAGCTATTTGTAGCTCGCCGTCAGCATTATTCTGTAGGCTTGTCAGTGTTAAATGTTTTGTTTATTTTTGTTTTTTAAAATGCCTTTGAAAGTCTAATTTTAAAGCAGATAAATTCGTGTGTACTAGAATGTGTATTTTGTAAAATGTTTTTGATTAGATAGATATTTGTAAATTATCCATTGTTTTTGAGTATATGTAATTTGTGTGATAACATTTTCATTGTCTTACCATAAAGCCTTGATGATCAACATGGGGGAAGCAGATACTGTAAAGTTTTTGTGAACTTTAAAAATGCAAAATAAAGCAACCGATGCTAAGTAACTTGTCTTCTCTCATTCCCACCCCCCACCCTCCACTCATATATGACTAAAGTGTAAACTTTCCTACTCTCTGCCTGCCTGATAACTCTTTACTATTCAGTTCACCTCTCAACAGCGGGCTAGGAGAGGAGAATGGAGACACTATTAACTTGACGGAGTTGGGATGTCACTGAAGCAGTCCTGATAGTGCCTGGCCCAGTAAAATACTTGGGAGTTATATAACTGTGAATCTGAGTTTCCATGAACTGCAAGATTGAAAGTCCTCCGTCTGAGCTGTTACTCTGCAGAGCAAGAACCTTGCTCTTTATGTCACTCTGGTTCTGAGCACAGCTGGGAATGTTGTCAACTGAAAGGTGTCTTCACCTTTGAGTGAAGCATGAGCCCCGGGTCTTGGAGAAATAGAATTTATTCAGACTGAGAAGTACCAGAAGTTGAGAAGGAGGGAATGCAAAGGGAAAGGGGGGATCGCCCGTGTGGCCAGTCAGTTCTCACTGCTGTGACAAGTCCTGAGAGAAACCAGGGAGGGAGGATCAGTTTAATATCATGATTTCAGGTATGTTAGTCCACTGTCGCTGGGCCCCACTGTTTCTCGATCTGTGGTAAGATGTGACCTCACAGTGGGTGGGTGGGGAACTTGTAATAGAGCTGAGGTGCTCAGCCCATAGCAACCAGGAAGCATGAGGCAGGGGTGGGGGATGTCTATACCTGTGGGCCTCTTCCTTCCTCCTGAGCCTCTAGACATCACTTTGAGGGAGTGTCTTCCCCCTTAATGTCCCCTCTCTAGAAAGAGCTTCATAGACATCCAGAAGTGTGCTTTTCTAATAACCCTCCAGGTGCTTCTCAGTCCAGTGAAGTTGATGATGGTAACTGACTTCACACACATTCATTTTGCAAAACAACTGTAGTTTCCCATTAGGGCCTGTGACCTCCCTAGCCATCAGCTTTTATCCAAATTTATGGTATGTCTTCATACAAATTATTTTCAACAGTTTTCACTTCTTAAGTTTGGGGTTGCTTTTCTTTTAGCATTTCTTTGCAATGTATTCTTTGTTAAAATGCTGATTAAAGTATAATCATTCCCTGCTGCTTTGAATGGCTTTTTTCTCCTGTGCAAAGCACTGCACGTGTTAATATACCTGCTTATGTTTTCTTGTTAATCTACAGGAGTCTGTCCCAACTACAGACTTTTTAAAGATTTATGTGTTTGTGTCTGTGTGTACATGTGTTTACCCACGGAGTCCCAGAAGTGTGTCAGATCCCCTGGAGCTAGAGTTAACACATGTTTGTAACCCGCCCATTGTGGGTCCTAGGATTCCAATCTCTGGTCCTCTGATAGAGCCACATCTCCAGCCCACCAACTACAGACATAACTGAAGAGTAAATACCTCTCTCCCTTCTGCAGGAAGAAGGTAGGTTAGAGCAGAATGTGAAGGACGTTGCACCAAGCTTGTTGCTTTGCTGGAGAATGAAATTTGAAATGACATGAATAGCGTTAACTGCTAAAGGACATTGATTTCTCATAACCTTCAACCCACCCCCACCTCCACGCCAGTTCACAGATTCTGAAGCTCCACGAGCTGAAAGCAGAACTCTGCTTTAATGCCAGAATCGATGCTGCTGGCGGTTTCACTCCAGGTTTTGCTGTCGCACCCTAACCTCCAAGGTCGGCTCTGACAGCTCTTTGGCTGCCACTTTGGGGGCTTGCTGATCTTTCATCTCGGAAGGATTTCTGGTGGGCGGCAGTCCGTGTTATAGGCAGCCAGCCACCTAGTTGTCCTTAGAGCTAGAGCTGCTGACAGCAAAGGCCACATTCGGCTTGCCAGACCAAGGTTGGGCTACATACAGTACATGTTTTTGATGCTGTTCCTGCCAGCTCTTGAGAGCACTGATATTATCCTATCTTATTCCGTAAACAAGAGAAAAACAGCTCCAGGCTAGGGGTGAACCCACACCTAGAGTTACCAGTATATATCTCCCACCTTTCCATGGTCGTTGAGTGGATACAGAATAACTATTACTGTATTTGCCCTGACTCCTTGTGGTTCAGTATATGAACCAGGTTCTTTCCTGTGGGATTTCAGAGGATGTGCTGCATGGGACTGGGGACCTAAGGGACCTAAGTGGAGGTACCTCTTCTGCCTTTTATCCATTCCCAAGCATAGGAGCAATAGCAAGGACCTAAGGGCAGTGGAGGTACCTCTTCTGCCTTTTACCCATTCCCTATGTTGAGCTTTTGGCGGAGGTTAGGGTCTTTAAGCACATTACTGTGTGACAACTTGTGGAAGCTTTTATTGCAGTTTTTTGTCAACTAACATCCAAAGCTTAGCTTCACTAGTGTTAGGATGAGCAGGTCACATCTATCCTACACTGCCATTGTCCTTACTGACTTTGGGTTAAGGGGAACTGATGGTATAAATAAAAGACTTCACCAGGGCTCTTGAGATTATAGCACGCATCCAGCTGTATGTGTCAGTGACATGTTACAGCCTAATGTGCACTATATCGCAGCAGCCCCAGCTTGCTGCCGTAGTGTGTTGTCTTCTGAGCTCTTCCCCACAGATGGCATTCTAAAATTCTAGATTGGTACTCCAGTTGTCTAAGGCCTTAAAGCATTTTTCCCACCTATTAGGAAAACCTTTCCACTCCATTCGTAGAGTACAATATACTATACCATATTGAATATAGCTTCAAATGTACTTCGTGTTTATTGTGTTGAAGATTTTCTAGAATCCAAGGTTCAACTGCCATTGTGGTGTACGTGGCTCTCAAAATCAATTTGCGTATAATCCTTTGCTGTGGTGGTATTGTGTTCCCCAAAATACTGTGTACCCTAATAAACTTATCTGGGGTCAGAGAACAGAATAGCCACTAGGTACAGAGGCTAGAAAATGGTGGCACTCATGCCTTTAATCCTAGCATTCCAGAGACAGAAATCCCTCTGGATCTCTGTGAGTTCAAGGCCACATTGGAAACAGCCAGGCATGGTGACTCACGCCTTTAATCCCAGAAAGTGAGCCTTTAATCCCAGGGAGTGATGGTAGAAGGCAGAAAGGTATATAAAGCGTGAAGACCAGAAACAAGAAGCATTTGGCTGGTTAAGCTTTTAGGCTTTAAGCAGCAGTTCAGCTGAGATTCATTCATTCTGGATGAGGACTCAGAGGCTTCCAGTCTGAGGAAACAGGATCAGCTGAGGAACTGGCAAGGTGAGGAAGCTGTGGCTTGTTCTGCTTCTCTGATCTTCCAGCATTCACCCCAATACCTGGCTCCGGGTTTGATTTTACTAATAAGAACTTTTTTTTTTTTTTTTTTTTTTTTTGGTTTTTCGAGACAGGGTTTCTCTGTGTAGCTTTGCGCCTTTCCTGGGACTCACTTGGTAGCCCAGGCTGGCCTCGAACTCACAGAGATCCGCCTGGCTCTGCCTCCCGAGTGCTGGGATTAAAGGCGTGCGCCACCACCGCCCGGCTACTAATAAGAACTTTTAAGATTCCTGCTACACTTTGCCAATGAATTGATCTGTATCCTGTACTGAGGATGAAGCCCAGGCCCTGTGAGGCAGTTTTTTGTTGTCAGCAACAAGAGGATTTACAACGTACCCCAAGTTGCTGCAGCTAGCACATGTTAGAGCTTTAACCTCATCGTTCTGGTCTGAAATCAGAATTGTTGGAAGAAATAGAAATGGTTTGGTTGTCATTCAGTACTGGTTCAAACCTTGTTCCCAGTGCGCATGAGCTGTTTGGTGCACAATGTAGCTAATATGCAATTTATTGTAATGGATCTTATATGCATATGTACAATTAATAGCATTGTAAAACCATTTGAAAAAATTAAATTTTTTTTTTCTTTATCTGAACTTGTTCCATGTTGACTGTGGCTTCCTCTTTAGAGCTACTTCAGAAACACCACTGGCCTCTAAACAGGAATCCTTATCGGACAGATCTGTTGGTAAATGAAAAATCAGCAAAGGGAAAACAGACTGCTGAATGGGAACCCCACCCCACCCCCACCCACCCCCAGAATGTAGAAGGTGCTGGGAAGCCTTTGAGAAGGTCAGGTACTCTAATAGCAAAAGTCCCGACGCTGACGAGAGGCAATTCTGCCGGTCCAGATCTCCTGATCCTTGGAGTCCTGCATGTTATGCTCCATTTCACAAGATCAGCTTGGTGCTGGGTGTCACTTAGACGAGTGACATCTTCTCTAACTGTCACTTCATTCAGCTTTGTAGGACTATGAAGATGTTCATATTGATATGTTTATGTTGTCTGGGATTAAATGATTCCAGAAAGTAGGTTGCAAGTTCATTCTAAAGTTCACAGAATATACCACCACCTTGCATATGTAATGCAACATAGAAGTATCTCATCAGCAATTAAAAATTGTTCATGAAACTAGAAAGCTTCTGTATGGCAAAGGACACCATCATTCTGACAAAATGTTAAGCTACAGAATAGGAAAAGATTTTTACCAATTACACAGCTGATAGAGGGCTAATATCCCAAATATATAAAGAACTCAAAAAGCTGGGCATCAAGAAAACAACCCAATAAAAACTAGGCACAGAACTAATAAACAGAGTTCTCAGAAGAGGAAACACAAATGGCTGAGAAACCCATAAAGAAATGTTATTCTTCGTCATCAGGGATGTGCAAATCAAGACAACTTTGAGATTTCATCTTACACCAGTCAGAATGGCCACAATAATAAAATAAATGACAGTTTATGCTGGGGAAGACATGGGGAAAGTGGAACACTTGTCCACGGCTGGTGGGGGTACAAGCTGATAGGGCAACTATGAAAATCAGTGTCACCTTTCCTCAAGAAGCTGGGAAAAGATCTACCTCGAGACCCAGCTATGTCGCTCTTGGGCATATACCTGAAGGATGCTTCACCCTCTACAGAGACACTTGCTCATCCTTGTTCATTGCTACTCTACTCATAATAGCCAGAAACTGGAAACAGGCTCAGTGTCATCAGTGGATGAATGAATAATGAAAATATGATGCATTTACACAATGAAATATTATTCAGCCATTTATAAAAAAGCCAAACATAAAATTCTCAGGTAAATGGATGAAACTAGAAAAAGAAACCATTCTGATGTAACCCAGACCCCAAAAGACAAATACTATATTTTTTATATATGGGTGTTAGCTCCTCAGTCCTTGATAAGTATGTTACAGATTGTATAACCATAGAGGTTAGGTATGGAATAGGGAACCAGGAGTGGGGGTGGGGTGGAATCTCCCAAGAAAGGGGAGATAGAATAATAGTTTGGAGAGACTGGAGTGGGAGGATTAGACAGGGATGGGGAAGGAAGAGGGAGTGAGGAGAGAATACAGGAGGGACAGCTAACAAACACACACAAATACAGGGTCATATGTAAACCTATCACTGTAGAAGCTTCCTAAAATATATACATAAATAAATAGTCACCAAGTAATGGGGGAGACAATATCCCACTAGACATCTTTCACCACCAGATGAAACCTCTAGTGCCAAGAATGGTTTGCATCTAGTTGATTTGGTAGCCAAAGGGGCCCTGTGGTAACTGCCAAACATCTCAGGCTATTGCCAAGGCTATTGGTTGCTTTCCACAAACTATGGTAAAACCTTCTTGCTAAAGGCAACGCTCACATATCTCATTGGACATGAGCTGGTGCTGAACTAGGCCCTTCATCCCTGTTGTCTAGTGTTCGTGGTACTGAAAAGTACTCTGCACTCTACTGGAAAAGAAAGGGAATGACCAACCTGCCTATGAAGCCTGTGATCTAAATTGTTGACCTGCCCGCATGATACGCTGGTACAATGGCGGCACAAATGTGGGAGTAACCAACCACTCTGACTAGATTTAAGCCTGCTCCAGGAGATGGAACCCATGCCTGACAGTGCTCAGGCGTCTTAAGAACCTGAGAATAGATAGGCCATGGGCCTAAGGGGAAACCACATATTATTCTGCTACAGAAGAAACAGCAATAAAATGATTCCTAGCAATATTCTGCTATACCCATAGAGCAGTACCTGGCTCATCCGTATCAGAGAAGCTTCCTCTTGCAATAGATGGAAACTAACACAGAGAACCACAACTGGACAATGTAGAGAGAGAGAGAGAGATTTAGAACACTTAGTCCTAAATGGGATGTCTTCCTCAAACCCCTCCCCTTAGGGCTCAGTGAGCTATATGGAAGAGGAGACATCATAAAAGCCAATGGAGATAGAGGACACCAGGAACAGTGCCTTCTAAACATAATGGGGCTGGTGCACATACAACTCAGATTGTGACAATATGCACAGGGCCTATACAAGTTCAATCAAATGGGATCCCAGCACTGAGAGGGGGAAGTGCACATGAGCTCCCACCCCTAACCAAGAAGCTATCCCATTGATACCACTTGCAAAGGGAAAATTAGTTTCTCCATTGAACTCTCACTGCCCACACTTAAGGGCAGACCCCATGCCCAGCAGTAGGCAGCCATCAAAAAATGAACTTGGTGGTATTTTTGTAGACTTTTTGTCTCTTGTTGCTTTGTTTAGGATTGTTTTGTATAACTAGTATTTTTCCTGTATTCCAATTTTGTGTTTTTATGGGTTTTGATTTTGTGTTTCTTGTGCTTTATTTTTATCCTGATTTTTTTACTTCCTGTTTTCTAAAGAGAAAAAACAGGCATGGAGGTGGGGATGAGCTGTGAGAAACACAGACAGATAAAGGATTTTGTAACTAGGTTTTAAGACTCCCAGTCATTTTTCTTTTTCTTTTTTTTTCTTTTTTTTCTTTTTTTTTTTTTTTTTTTTTTTTTTTTTGCCTATCTCCAAGTGTTTCCATGTACAGCATTAGTGTTGGGCCCCCGTTAGACATCTCTAACTTGCTTGAGGCTCCTGACTTTATGACCTAAGGTGGGAACTGACTGATGACAGGTACATCTTGTTGGACAGTTTTCAGAAACATGTTGTCCTTAAGTGTTTAGAACCTGGGGATTTCACAGAAGCCAACTCCTAGCCTCTCTTGAAATACTTAGGACCCCGACAACATTGGTTCCTCCACAATGGAGCTTTAACTGGGTGCACACCCACCCTCTTCATGTGCTCCCCATCTACTAGAAGGGACAGCAGGTGACCTGACTTCACTGAGGAACAGCAGATTCATAGTATTTTTATCAGTGAGCACTGTAAGGACTCTGGCTCTGGTGAGGACCATAAGGCTCTAGCCTCTGCCTCTCTGCCGAATGATCAGAGGCAGTTCTCCTGTGTGATACTTGTTTTGAAACAAACTTTGGAACCCAGTGACCGGCCAGAATACTTTCTTCTTTATAACTAGGTCTATTCAGGCCTTTTCTGCAATTCAGTGCTTTCTTTTCTTTTTTCTTTATTAAGAAATTTTCTACTCACTCCACATACCATCCACAGATACCCCCTCCTCCCTCCCCCCAACCCCTAGCCCTCTTTCCCAAGCCACCCCGCATCCCCACATCCCCCAAATCGAGGTCTCCCATGGGGGTTCAGCAGAGCCCAGCACACTGAGCCTAGGGAAATCCAAGCCCCCTTCCCACTGCACCAAGGCTGTGCAAGGCGTCACACCACAGGCACCGGATTCCCAGAAGCCTGCCCATGCACCAGGGACAGATTCCGATCCCCCTGCCTGGGTTCCCCCCCCAAAACAGTTTGAGCCAAACACCCGTCTTCCGTATCCAGAGGGCCTAGTCCAGTCCCATGGGGGCTCCACAGCCACCAGTCCACAGTTCATGGGCTTACTCTAGTGTGGCTGGTCATCTCTGCACGTCCTCCCATCATGATCTCGACGTCCCTCGCCTGCAGAATCCCTCCTCTCTCTCATCAGTTGAATTCCCAGAGCTCAGCCTGGCGCCTGGCCGTGGATCTCTGCATCTGCCTCCATCAGTCACTGGACAAAAGCTCTATGATGACAGCTAGGTTATTTGCTAGGCTGGTCACCAGAGTAGACCAGTCCAGGCACCCTCTGGACCACTGCCAGCAGACCAAGGTGGGGTCGTCCTTGTGGATTCCTGAGAGCCCCAGCACCCTGCCTCTTCCTATTCCCATGATTCAGTGGTTTCTTTATAGGACTGTGACACAATTGTCGCCCTTTCTTCTTTGGTAATCTTCTCAGTGGTGAACAGACTCAGAAGCCCAGAGGTTATATTAGTATTGTCCGTAGGTATTTGTTTCCTTAAGTTCTGGCAATCTATATAATTATGTATAAAATGCAAAGTGTGATTGCTGCCAGATAACTAGCAAAAGTAACTAATCCCTTGCAATTGCACTGGAAGAGCGTGTAGGTTCAGCTCCCACCTGCACTGGCCTGAGTACGGCTGCTCAGTGCAGCAGTCATATCTAAAAGAATGCCACTACAGTGTAGGAGCTCAGTCTTTAACACCAAGAAGGCTGTCTGTGTGCATTCTCATACAGCGTGTGAACCATGAGGCCTCCTGGAGGAAAACTGGCAGAATCCATCAGCTTCAAGTATGTAAGCTTTTCCCCGGTAATTTTGGTGCTGGGTGTATATGTGCATGTGCCTCTGTAGGATATGTATGGGGAAATTCAAGTGTACCACCAAACAGAACATTAAACAGTTATGGAAGAAGTGAGGTCAAACAATTATATGCAGTCCTAGGAAGTGAAAAGCAAGGTACAGACAGGGTAGAGCTCACCACCGTTGTTAGAAATTGGTTCTAGAGCCTTGTGTGTAGTGAGCATGCTGTGTCACTGGGCAACACCCCCAGCCTCAACTAGAATTCTTAAGAGATACTTGTGTTTTGAACATCTGAAGTGTGTGCTGAATCTGGAGACGAGGAATGGGACTAAGCTTCAATGTTTGTGTTTGATCCTAAGGATTTCTGCCATGCATAATCTTCATTTCCATACTGCCCTGTTCTCTAAGAGTACAGGATGCAGGAAATGCTGATGTAGCTGCAGAGCAAAGGGCTCTCTCTCGCCCTGTTGCAGTTTTTCTGAAGGAGCTCTTTCTAGCCTTGCCCTCTTTAGGGATGGACGCTTTGGGAGCACTGTGTGTGTGTGTATGTATGTGTATGCGCGTGCACAAGCGC
Source organism: Peromyscus eremicus (assembly GCF_949786415.1). Classification (NCBI taxonomy): domain Eukaryota; kingdom Metazoa; phylum Chordata; class Mammalia; order Rodentia; family Cricetidae; genus Peromyscus; species Peromyscus eremicus. Next base: position 10,059,163 of record NC_081436.1, on the reverse strand, counting down.
GCGCTCTTGACTATAGGTTTACCTACTGGATTCATGTCTGCTCTTTACAAGGGCTGAACAGCTTTTTTTTTTGCTTTTGATAAATAACAGAGTTTCTGTTCCTCAAGTCTGGGATTCAACGAAGATCTGTGAATGGTAAGAGGACTACAGAATAAACCATGCCTCAGCACTGGAGCAAAATGGAAGAGTCATACTCGGAATGGTAGTTGTCATTTATTAAGCCTTTATTAAACACCTCCCTGAAAGGTCCAGGATGACACCAGGACCTTTAGTTAGGGCTGAGATGTGAATGCAAGAACAGCACAGACCAAACTACCTGCTCATTAGTTCAAATCCAACATCATTTTCCGTTGAACCAGAGTCTCGTGAGCTTGAAGTACTCTGGCTCATCACTCTTACAGCAACTGGAAACTCAGTTTTCAAAATTGCTTTTAAAGGCCAACAACCAGCTGGAAGGGAAGGGCAGAAGAAATAACCTCTCTTTACACAGTAAGTCTACACAGACTGTCACAGAAAGCTCTTTGTATGGACGTTATTCACCTGCTGAGAGACTGCCCCCTGCCCAGGGAAGAACACCCCCCTGCCCAGGGAAGAACACCCGAATAGCTTCTCCTTGGTTTCACCATATACTCCAGAGGTATGTGTGGGGTTTGTTTTTACATTTATACAGTTTACAAAGCTTGACCCATAAATAACACTTGTAAGATTAACAGGGCCCCAGTAACAAGTATGTACATAGCCCCACCATGCATACAGAGCCTTTTTTAATATTGAAGGAAAAAAAAACCAACTTTCCAACACTAAGCAATATAAATTGACTGTCTAAACTTATAAACCCTGACTAAAATACAAGCAATCATCTCATCCATAAATGCTGTTTCTGGTTCCCTAATGAATCTAGCAGGGCAGTGTAACAAACATCTTGCAATCAGGGATATAAAAATATCAGCTTTAAAATCTGAACTGTACAGTATATACATTAATATTTGCACCGTTAAATTAGGAATACACTTAGGTCTATGAAATACTACATATAAATAGCAAGGCCTTTCAATCTGTAGCTGGAAGTAATACAATGTGGTTTACCTGGCTAATACGGGCTGAAGGGGGAACAAGTTGGCCTCACACAGTGGGACACACGGTGTTAGCTAGGTCGTCATGGTGACATGCATGCCTCACAACACGACACCACTCGGGACCTGAGCCAACCTGACTGGGTTAACAAGCACTATTGCTCACAAAGGTGGCCGTCTGTCTGCCTTCTAAAATGCACGCTCCGTCCAGTCACCTGGTGGCGGTGTCTGGAGTGTTCTCTTGGGGGACTGGGGACCAGAGCAGCTGTAATTGACCTGCCCCAGGCACAGGACAGAGTGTTAATCCGGGACCCACCCAGGAAGGACAACTGGAGGGAGCCACCCCTTTCCTGTAAACAGCAGAGGGTTCTCATTTACATAGGCCTAGAAAGCACTTTACAATAGTTTAGCAACTTTCCTATGGTGAAGAAAAAGGTCAAAGTCCGGGTTAAATGGCTAAGTTTGAAACAGATAATCCCCACGTCTACTTGGTTAAGAGATAATACAGTTTTTGCCCTTGTGTCCTTTTTTCTTCTTGGATTTGGTTGTCCTCTGACTAAACTGGGGGGTGGGCAGTGCAGAAGTTGGACTAGAAAGGTCATCCGTATAGTAGGTGAATCTCTGCGGCCGTGGCTGAGGGATGGGCTGTCCAAGAAAATACCCTTCTTCTTCCGAGTCGGAGGAGGACGTGGAAGACGAACACCAGGAGTCATCATCGTCCCCATAGAGCCCCAGGAACCTGTTCATTCCTGGGTTCTGCAGGGCGTAATCGGATGTGGCATGGGCATACTGGCCATAGAGATCGGCATTCTGCATGTATGCTTGGAGCTCCCGGGCGCCTTTATTCTGTATGAATTTCTCATAGTTATCAGGGGTGTACAGCCGAAGTCTGTCCTTGGGAGAGTACTTCCTTTCTGTGACCAGGTTCAGGGCGTTGTCAGACCGGGACTTTCTGCTCCTCCGATGGCGGTGGTGGTGAGGCCTGGATCCCCTCTCTTCAAAGTGATACACTCGTCTCCGAGTCCTCTCACTCATTGGAGGCTGCCGGATTTCGATGTCATAGCTTCCGTTGTCAATGACGTCATCTGAAAACTTGACCTGCTGTGGTCTGGACTGAGACTTGGATCTTCTGAGCACTGGCAGATGTACTGGCTTTTCCTCAGGCATGATTTTTTCTGGACATAACTCTGAATTCAGACTTTTTAAGGACTCTGCACTCCTGTGCAGCATAGAAGAATTCAGAGTTCCCATGTTGCTCATTTTCTCACAATCATCTGCCTCCATCTCCTCAAAGTTTTGGAGGGAGTATAATGATGGTCTTGGCTTGCTTTCTCCATCCACTGATGCCCCTGCAATAGAACCCAAAACATGACATGACTCTCACAAGTCCTAACATCCTCACACCTGCTAAATGTGGTACGGAAAGGCATCTCCAAGAAAATTTCCTATTCAGTCATCTGATTCAAACACTAGGGGAAGCCAATGTGTACCGTTTACCCGCTGAGAAGTATGATCTTTGTTAACCCTGCCAGGGAACCGAAAGACTGTTCTAACACAGTGCATGCGCATGAGCGGCACAAAGTAACCCCTAGTCACAGACAGAAGCTCCGACAGCCACGTGTTCTCATGGGAATGTCAGTCAGATCCTTCAGGGGTTGCTAAGAGCAAAGGTTTGCCAGCCCCAGGCCTGCGCCCTACCAGTCAGTCATTCTACTTCCGGACTGCTCTTACTTCTAAACCGAGATCGGTGATCTCTGTTACAGTATGATTTACTCAGGTTTCTATGGATCTCGGACAGGGAAAGACTGGTATGGGCCCCTACTAGGCTCCTGTAAGACTCGAACTCAGAGCTTGGTTTTCAGCACCATCATTCCCAAGGACTATCGGCCTCTAGCGTTTTTACTTCTTAGTTTTCAGCACCGGGGGTTGAACCAAGGGCCTTGCCCACACCAACTGCCGCCTGTACTTCTGAGCTTCACCTCCAGGCCCTGCCTTCCACACTTCAAGTTCCACCCAGTGGTGGCCAGTATGGGTGACAAGTTAACCCAGTCCAGCGCCTGGCAGACAGTCTGGCCACCATGCTTCCTCAGCTCTCCCTTACAAAAGGACTCATGGCTGACGGGCCAGGAGCCAGGAGGGACCAGTGTCCCATCCTTCTGCACAAACCGCTTGGCAGCACACAGCACTCGGCCCTTTCCTGGCTCTATTACAGCGATATAATGGACTGGCTGTTGCTAGTTTGGGAGCTAGGTGCAGAAGCACAGTGTTGCTGTGTCCTGAGCAAACATCCACATGAAATTCGTGTAACAGGCTGGCTTTTTATACCAGTCTTACCTTCAAAACCTGGGTAACATCAGCCACTTGGCTGTCTAAGAATTTGTTTCCTCCTATTTAAAATTAATAGTATCTACTTTATACAGCTCAGGGTCATTTTAACATAAGGCGGGGGTAAAAAGAATTTGCCTTGGAAACACCAAAGTACAATTTTATAATGAGAAGAAAAAAAACCCACTTAATTTTTTTTTTTTTTTTTTTGAGCTGTCTCTTGCCACAGGGCGATCCAGGGATTTTTTTTTTTTTTAAAACGGTTATAAATTTATAACATGCTCAGGCTAACTTTAGTATCTTAAAATTCATATAGTATAATCTCAATACAGAATCTCTAACCCATAACCCAGACACAGATGTTCTTATCCAAATCAGTTTTCTCCTGTCACAGAAGGTTATGTTCAGAATGTTATACATACATAATCACCTCACAGACACACCTGTTGTCCTATCCTGGGACATTTCAATGAAACATCTTTGTTAGTCCAGTTTTAAATGACCCGCCCCCTACGACTTGTTAATCAATCTTTCAAGCCCTTGCTTTTTTCAAACACCCCACAATCCCTGGATGACCTACCTGTGATATTGGACAGTGCCAAAGAATCCATAGAATCCCGGACACTTTGTTCTGGTTTCAAATCAGACAGACACTCCAGGGAGTCTTCATACCACTGGGTTTGGTCATGGTTATACCCTGCAGCACCATGGTCCAGATCCAGCTCTTGCAGCCTTCGGCTGCTGGCAGGGCCCGGATGGCTGCCGTAGGCAGAGTCTCCTAGCCCATCTTGGGACTGCGCCCAATACATATCGGACTGATACTTCTTACTGACGAGGCCCTGGTGATTCGGCTTTACCTCAGGCTTGTTTTTAACCACGTTGTCGGGTAGCCAGTGCTCACTGGCTCTAATGTCCACCTCACTGGGCTGCTGCTGGAAGAGGCTTTTATCACCGAACTTGAGGAGGAGCTGTGTCATGTAATCTTCATGTTCAGCCCATTCTTCAGGGTCTTCGGAGGCCTCCTGATCTACTACTCGGCCTTTCCAGAACTCCTCGTTAGCAAAGCCTGCTCCCTGCCTGGAGAGACTCAAGTCGTCCAGCTTCCGCGACAGGGTGTCATCAGCATTGCCGTTAAGACCAGGAAACTTGTAGTTCAGAGCAGGAGACAAGAGGAGAGATTGTCTGCACTGGTCTGCGGAGCGACTGCTTCTGCCCATGCGCACACTTCTCCTGGAGTCTCTGGATCGGGCCGACTGGAATGCAGAGTCGGAAGAATCGGAGGCGTGGATGTCTTCGCCAAGGCTGCAGGTCTTGGAGCAATAAATCTGACCTTGCTTTGGAAGGAAGGGGCATCCCAGCAAGGAGGCCTTACACTGAGCGCAGGAAAAGCAGGCCTCTGTGGCATGCCAGTGTTGCCCGTCATAGGTCATCTGTGCATGGTCCACACCTGTTTTAAAAGAGATAGGAAGACCCTTGGGTGCTGCGGAAAGGTGTGGTGGACCAGAGGGAACTTGTGGGTGACGGGAATATATTCTGGGCTTTGTTTGAAGGAAATGGCTCACTCTGTGGTCCAGGCCAGCTGTGAAGCTGGGGTGGCTCTGAGCACTGGGACTGCGGTGCACCACACATCTGGTTGGGTGTTGTCCTGACTTTGGTGGTGGTGGGTTACATATGCCGTCAACCTTCCCTATTTGCAGGTAATGTATTTTTCAACTTATGTGTTCACAAGATTGATTATTTGTAATCCCCACACTGATGGCCATAACGTGGCCACTGACAGACATGCAGGTCGATGAAGACTTAAATTGACCAACACTTGTCCCTCACCGAGGCCGTACAAAGGGACCCTTTGGTTTCACCTCCCATACTAGAGTCAAGCATCCTGTACTTGAAGTGTTCAGTGCCATGACTTTTGCATTCCTGTGCTTTTTTTTTTTTTTTTTTTTTGCTGTTGAAGATGCTTGGGGCATATGACTAGACCACTGTCTAGTGCTTCTACACACACACGGCAGATACAAGTATTACACACACTCTAACCGTGAGCCACAAGCTGCTGGCCGAGAGCTCACTGCGGCCAGCATATTTTCAATGGAAGGCTTTAACCGCAAACACACATGAAACAGATGTGTTAAGGGACTGGTTTAAAAAAAAAATGGTGTGACCAGGGCTTGTCTAGTATAGACAAGGCCCTGGGTTTGACCCCTTCTCCCCAACCCCACTGGAAAAAGGAAAATCCCCAGAGGCTCATGGGAACTTTAACTGTGAACGTCCCCAGACTCACAGCTCGGTGTTGGCTGATTCTGCGTTCACTGCTGTGACTAATCAGAATGCAGTATTCATCTGACAATCACTGACGTGCCATGCGCTCCACTACATGTAAATTATACCTTAATTTTCACAAACGTTAACAAAGAGACACGACTGTGGGTAATCATAGCAGGCTGGGGCTGTGTGGCAGGGCAGACAGGAGGTGGGTGACAGCGACATTTACCGATATGCTCCCCACAGGTCTCACAGTACTCCGCGTAGAGAGACTCAAAGCAGCCACAGCAGAAGGGGCGGCCGTCCTTCATGATGTACCTCTGGCCCCCCAGGACCGTCTCACACTCCAGGCAGCAGAAGTGTTTCATGTGCCAGTGGCGACCCTCAGCTTCTGTACACTCATCAGCAAAAATTATCTTTAAAAAGAAACATAAAACCGCAGGATGGAAAGGTCAGCATGCAAAAGAAAAAAATATCTCAAAGGCGAGCCTCCACTCTGCGCAGCTGATACTGGTTCTCAACCCTGAGCTCAAACACCCTGGTGCAGATGCCATCTTAGGGGTTCATTCTGTGGTGACATTCTTGTCGGAGGTGTCCTTTGTGGCAGCTCAAACCCTCTAGGTCATCTGGTGAAAGGAGATGGTGAGGAGTGAGTGAGTGTGTGTGTGTGTGTGTGTGTGTCTCTATAAAATGGCCACATTCTAGCAGTGGAATAAGGCACATACCTCATGTCTGCCCAACTGCATGGCCCTGGCATCTTGGGGTACATGGTAAGCATGTATAGCTGCCTGGACAAGACCCAGGAGTGAGGAGAGGAGAAGAGTGTGCAGGCAGTGAGGCAGCTAGCTGCAGGAAATGGAAGAGAAAGCTCACAGCCGAGGAAATGGCATGCAGAGTAAGAAGAGGTAAAACGCGAAGGCTGACACACTGACAGGGTGCCCAGAGGCCACCAAGCCCAGCGTGGAAAAGCTCTTGCTCCTGGAACTTAGCAATGAGAGACCAGCTGAGTTGGTGGACAAAGCTGAGCGACAGGGTGCAGACTGTGAAGGGCCAATGTGAGTGCTTACAAGTCAGAACAGTGTCAACAGAAACAGAGCGTGTTCCTGGTCAAGGCGGAAGTCCAGGCCCAAGCTGTCCTTGACTGCTTGCTCCCAAAGCCTTAAATTGCAAGCTTCTGAATTTTTACAAAGAAAAGTGGAGAAAGGAAACAATGGCTTCAAGTTGAAGGGGGCCTTTGATGTGGAAGGTTAACTTGCTCTAGTATGTTCTTTAATTGCTCTAATTTTCTACAGCTAATTCTCTGTTAAATCCTTATCAGATCATCGATGGCTTCAAAAAGTAATCATTCTTTTCTACTTGTATGGTTTGTGCTGGTTGGAAGAGTGTATCGCTTTGTTTATTTGGTTTTGGGGAACAGGGTTTCTTTGTGTAGCCTTGTGTTCAGGCTGGTCTTGAACTCAGAGATCTGCCTGCCTCTGCCTCCTGAGTGTTGGGATCAAAGGCATGAGCCACCACACCCGGTGAGTGTATGGCTTTGTCACCATAGATGGTCTGACCCACTGACTTTGGTCATATTGTCCTTATACTCTTGGTGTTCATCATACATGTAAGAAAAAAAGAGTCAACTGTTACAAAACACGTATTGTTTTGTAATATGTGTGTCTCTGTATAGATAGCCACAGATAGACGTGGGCTTCATTCAGTATTTTCGTTTCATTGACAAAGATTTGTCTACAAGAATTTAAACTGGCGGTGTTGAAAAGGGAAATTAAAAGTTTGCTTAAACTTGAAAGAACATTTCTTCGTTGGAGGGGGAATTCACTGTCACACTTTTGTTCCCGAGGCCCATTTTGGTGGCACAACCTGGCAGAACACACACTAGCAGTCAAGTAACTTTCTGTCTGTGTGTGTTTTACCGGAAACAAGTGTCTGTGGAGTGAGCATAGAGCCACAGTGAGGCTGGGATTGTGTAAACAGTTCTGCAGGAAATGCCTCGTCTGACACGGCGGCCACCTGCACATTAAGGACTTTACAATCTCTATATTTCATTAAAGAAATACATATGTGGATGTATAAACTGAAAACTTTCTGTCCCAGACTGAAGAAGACACGAGCAGGAACCGTAACTGCAGGGAATCCCATGATGTCCTTTTCCTATATGACTGCCTAGAGTCCTAAAATAAACCCATTGATGGTTCCAAAAACAAAAAAAGCAAAAAAAGCAAAGGCAATCTGAATAAAGCCCACAGGGATAGGCCTGGCTCTTGCACAAATGGTAATTCTTGCCCTTGCTATACACAGCACGGTTAGGGACGACGCTAACACCAGGGAGCGGGGAGAAAGGTGGACAGGGGCTGTCTAGAGTATATTTCCAACTTCTTCGTAACTTAAAGTTACTTTAAAAACGTTTGGTGGGCTTTGTGCTGTGTATCTATTATCCCAACACTTGGAAAGTGGAGGCAGGAGAATAGGAATTCAAAGTTCACTTCAGCCACATAGTAAGTTTGAGGCCTGCCTAGCCTTACAAGACCATTGAAAAATACCAAAATCTTTATAAAAAATAATAATAATGGGGCTGGAGAGATGGCTCAGAGGTTATGAGCACTGGTTGCTCTTCCAGAGGTCCTGAGTGCAATTCCCAGCAATCACATGGTGACTCACAACCATCTATCATGAGATCTGATGCCCTCTTCTGGCATGCAGAACGTTGTATACATACATAATAAATAAATAAATTAATAATAATAATAATAATAATAATAATAATAATAATAATAATGTAAGAGAAAGAAATCCCTTTTACACGGTCGTCCACCCTATGCTATGCCCTCTACTAACTCAGTTCGTCTTTCTGACCTTTGCTAACTGTATACAATATGTCTACTACATTGAGTTCTTTCTTTCCTGTATTTGAAAAAAATAAAAAATAAAAAAGTCCATATTCTACATATTCTTCGGCAGCGTTTTTTCCCCCTACAGTTCATCAGAGACATCATCCATGGGCAAGCAAAAGCACCTGCTTGCCCTCTATTTATTAGCTACACGGAATTCCACTGTGAATGGGCAGCTTTATCTTAAAACACAGAACAAAAGCAGGAGACACATATTTTGCTTAGTTGTGAACAGTGGAATATTGGCTATCGGCTTATTTTTTCCATCATTAAGGGATGACCCTTTTTTTTTTTTTTTTACCTCATCACAGGCTGAGCATCGAGGTTTGAGCAGTTCTGCGTGGTGCCTGCCACAGTGAATTTTTCCATCCTGATAGAAATAGATGAGGTCGACCAGGAGCTCATTACACGTGAAGCACACAAAACAGGACGGATGCCAGCAGACTCCAGGGCCTGCTCGGGAGGCAAACACTGCAACCTCCCCGCCACTCATCTGCAATCCACACTGGAAACAAAGATTGGAAATTAAGAGGGTCCTCCCTTTCAGTGACTGGATTTTCAGCTTTTCCCGCTTGGGGATAAACTACAAGTTTTTTTTAGGATAGCTTTAATTTCTGTCTCCTCCTGCTGCTGGAGATGAAATGGCTATCCAACTTTAGATCACACCTTCCACAGCCACTCTTCCCAGCTCTGTCCAGTGTCACTGAGCCGATTCCCATTGTAGAGGCTTTCCTGCGGGGTGCGTTTTTCACTGGGAACCATTAGTAAAGGATAAAAATGTCTTCCTTCTATCAGCATGTTTTAAATACAAGGTCCCCGCCCTGCAAGGCACAGTGCCAATCAAACAGACTGACAACTCCTGTTGTCACACAGCAGTGCGGACAATAAGTGAGAACTGTTATGAAATTGGTTCTGTTTTCTTTTCTTCAGGCGTTTTTACAGGGTGTGCATCCACGCCAGCCATCAGCTCCCCTCTGGGTCAGCCCATCCACACCACTCCCACCCACCTTCTTCTGCTCACTCTAGAGAGGCCTACCTGCTCACACACGGCGTGCATCACCGCTCTGGACAAGAGTTTGATGGTTCCTCTTCCGAGAGCTTCCTTCTTCCTCTGTGCACTGAACACCTGCAGCTCCTTTTTCTCCTCTTCGCTTAGAGACTGGCAGTACCTCACCTTTGAGAGAGAGAGAACGGGAGTGGGTGATGGAGCCGTCCTTACCATCCTTCAGTCCCAGAGTTTCAAAAGGTAAAACAGTAAAACTCGCCGCCCCCGCCTCAAACCCTCACTTATGATATGGCGTGGCTGGGCACGGTGGCTCACAATTTCAATCCCAGCACACGCGAGGGGCCGAGACCTGTAGATCTCCAGGAGTTTGAAGCCAGCCTGGTCTACATATTGAGATCCGGACCCTGTCTCAAAAAATAAAGTGAAATGTCTCCAGAAAAGGGACACCCACTGTCTGTTTTCTAAATGTGAACTAATTGTAGTCCTTATCAGCAAGAAAGACGCCCGCCACCTTCCACAGAAGGTTGACACTGGGTAATTGGCACTTTCACTCCACATTCTACAGGCACTCAGGTCTTCAGTCCTCAACTACCCTGAAGTGCTCGCCCTGCACATGGAAGGAAAAGCCGATAATTGGTGGGTGGCTGAAAACACTGTCAAAAACAACTTGTGTGAAGTGTCCTGCTGTGATACTCTTTTTCTCTAGTCTCCTAAAAAGAAAAAAATAAAAAAAACAAAAAACGGAAAAGCCTATTCTTAAGGTAACGTTTTAAGAAAGGCCAAAGAGAGGCCTTGCCAGTGAAGAGCTGGCCCCTGGATGCTTACTATTTATTTTCTTTTTACTAATTGGCTTTCCTCCTGTTACGTTACCTCGTTATCATGTGGTGGCAATTGGTACAAAAGCTGTTTAATCCGGTGTTTCTCTCCAGGGCTGTTAACGTAAGGAACCTTTTCCTCTGGCAGGCAGGCGAAGTAGAGCTGGATCTGCGGGGGCAGCACAGGATGGATGCCATCAATACACAAAAGGAGGGTCTGAGAGGTGGCTGGTCTTCACCTTTCCCTCCTCACGGGGCCCTGCCCCCCTGCAGCTAATGAGGGGACCAGCTGAGCCAACTCAGCAGCGGTGTAAACCCTGCATCTGCTAGCATCAACTAGCATCCAGCTGCTAAATTGCTCCTCAGGAATGCAATTTGTAGTGACAATTAAGGGCATCATAAATTATGCGCTATCAAAGGCGCACATTGAAGGTTCCTGTTCCCCAGTCTTGCAAAGGTCAGCTGAGGGATCACGGGAGAGTTCCTGGGTGAATTCTGTAAAAATGACCAACCACACAGGCTTGTGTGATAAATATCCGAGATCCAGCCTCTCAACAGATAGACTCAATTTTCTCTCTAAATTCTATGGCCCTCTCTAGCATCTGCTCTACAGGCTTTCCATGGGTGTTATCTGTAGGATCCAGCTTCAGTGTCCCCCAGGAAGCAGGAGAAGGACCACGCTGAGCTGACCTCAGCTCACTTTGAAAGGGGAACGTCATTTTCAGGTTTCTATTGTTTTTTAGGAACATCCCTTGATGAACACTGCAAAGGATGCCGCCATGTTGAGATGGAATCAAAAGGATTCAGAAAGTATCCGGGACCCTGGGACTCTCTGCTGGCAGCGCTTCTCCAAACACCATCTAAGATGTAAGGGATCCTCGCCAAAAGACAGTCTGGCAAAATCCCTCTTCCCTAACTGCTGCACCAGCATACCTCTGCTTGTCATTACCTTGCTGTTACCAGCCACTTAGGCACTGGGTCTTGAATGTGTAAGGATACCTTCCTTATCTCAAAGGGGTTCCCTCCCACCTTCTGAGAAAGGTAACTTGACAACCAGATGCCAGGCTGGTATCTTCCATTTTGAAGGATAACTTTGCCTGTGTAAGACCTAGCAACAGTTTTTAATAACATTATCCTAAGGATACTGGGAAATAAAAATAGGCACACAGACTGTTCCCATCATGCCTAAAACAGCAATATAAAGGCAGTGCCACACTGATGCTTTTCTGATCTCCACTGCACTTATCAACACTGCATCCTCTTCATAGAGGAGCACTGGGGAGGACTAGCCAGGAGGTGCGCCTTTTATCCTCTTGTTCTTACTGGAGTTCTGAAACACATCAGAGCTGGGCACAGTGGCACACACTTCTAATTTCAGCACTTGGGAGGCAGAGGAAGGCAGATCTCTGTGAGTTCTGTGAGTCAGAGGCAAGCCAGGACTACACAGTGAGATCCCATTTCAAAAGACACACCCCGCCCCTGCTCCCTCCCCATCAAAGAAAAAGAAATCCAAATCAGGTAAGTCCCTCTTCCTTCCTGAAGCATGACTCTCTCTCGAGAGCACTAAAAAGCACAACCTCGGTACCGTGCATTTCATTAATTATGGTAGGAGCAGAGGGGCACTGTGGGGCGATGGGATCCATCTGACTAAGAAACCAAAGCGGACCAGAGAAAGCAAATCCAGCCAAGGAAGAGCGAGGTTCCACTCGGAAGTCCTGGAAAGCAAAATCAAAGCTGACAGCTGGGTTCCTACCTGCTCAGGCCTGAGGCCTGGGGGGACCCAGGCATACTCTTCCAGCGCACAGCCAGAATCATCGTCCGACGTGGAACTTCTCTGGCACCCAAAGGCCAGTTTGCTCATTTTGGGCTCCATCTCCAAAGGCATAATAATGAGGTTTAGAACCTGGCTTGTCGGTCACAGGACATCCAACAATGGCTGCTGTGGGTAAGATAGGAGAAACGAATGTAAAAACCCTCCTCTTCCAAGAGCTTGTAGTTAATAGCTGTTTACATGTTGATGGGCCCAGAGAAAGGGATCAAATGCCTGGAGTCACTTGCAAGCCCCAGTGCCACTCAAACAATTAGGAAGTGATCCCTCTTAACCGGCTCAGAACCAAAGAAAAAAGGCCACCAAGCTAGTTCTCAGTTGCCTTTGAAAGATGCTTCTTGCTCATGATTTATTTGGCAAGTACTCAAGAAAACCGCTCTGCTGACTAATTTACCTACAAGTGAAATCCTGTGAGGGCTTAAGCGTTTAGAAAGACATGTTGGGAACTGGGCTGTCTGCCTCGCCCACCATCAGCAACCCAGAAAGATGGCTGCAGAGACGCTGCTGTTGGGTCCCCCATTGTTCCTAAGCAAGTTTTCCACTCCAGGCAGGACTGACTGCAGAGAGTGGATCCCCTGGGCCAAACCACACATTGCAAATTTCTAATCCCTGGCACCAAACCTGATTTACCCACAGATCAGGACGAGCTTGGATCAAGCAGCCATTCAGTAAGGGGATACAGAACACAGCACCATGTCACAGTGAAGTCCAGCCTGGAGACTTGATGTTTAATCACATTATCAATCAACGTTTACTGAAACATTAGGCAATGCTTATTGAGTGTGAAATGGAACCAGCCCACAGTTGGTCAGAGTGAGGTGTTAAATCTCGCAGTAGAAAGCCACCCTCAGAAAAAGGACAATAAAGGAGTAAGGTAGTGACCCGCGACTCTGAGAAGTCAGCTTTGTTAGCACTGTGTAGTGTCTCTGTCTTCTAGTTCTTAAAAATCATCCCTCACACAAGACACTAAGAAAACAAGAGCCTTCAGAACTCCAATTTGCTTTATAGATACTGATTCAGAAATCAAAATCTATAAAGAACACTGTGATTGGTCCAGTCCAGTCACTGTGGAGAAGGTGGGGCTCAAGGACAGCAAACAGCGTGCACAAGGACTAAAGCCAAAGTCAGATATCAGGAATTCTTCTGTCTTCGCAAATGTTCTCATTTGTTTACGCTTGAGGGAAAGGCTGAAATCCTCAACAATCCCAGCTCGGGGTGAAGTAATGTTTCAGCAATTCTCTCGATGCAACACTGAACACTTGAGGAGGCAGGGGTGGGGGTGGGGAGATTCACTTGTTAAAATATCTGCCCATCAGAATTTAGCTTTCCTTTTATAAAGCAAGGACACGTTAAACGTCAGACTCGGAAGAGCTCACAAAGTGCCTGTCTCCTGGCTGTGCTCATTCCTGAGGCAGAGATGGTGACCCAGCAGATAGTGACCAGAGATGGTGACCCAGCAGATAGTGACCAGAGATGGTGACCCAGCAGATAGTGACCAGAGATGGTGACCCAGCAGGCTTTCATCCACCCCAACACAAGGGAGGGGGCCTCATTTCCGCCAGCACCATCAGGAGGCTAGCACCTCCTAACCCAGCCATTTCACACAGGTGCAGACCACTGCGTCCTAGGCAAGGCTCTCCAAACAGAGCCCCCACCCCCACCCCTCAATAAAGGGGGATGGGTTAATGAAAGTCAGAAGCTGTCTTGGGTCTTTTCCTCTTCTGCCTTGGAAGACCCACCTCCATGTGTCAAAGGAAGAGGGTCTAGAGATTAGGACTCTAATTAGTAACTCACAGGCTCTCTCCAGGAGAACTGATATTTTCAATGCAATTTAACCTGAAGTTTGAAATAGGAGCGTTTGCCTGTCTGCCAAACCTGGCTGGGAGCAGGCTGAGGTGGGAATAGCAGAAAATATTCAAAAGAACCTAAAAATTAAATGCTACTCTATCTTAGAAGGAGAAATAAAACAAAAGAAACTATCAGTGATGACAAACCATTTTTTTTCCTAGACTTGCTCAACAATGCAGAATGCTAAAGATCTGACTCCCCTTTGATAGCTGTACTCTCTGAAAATGTGGGGTGCATCACCACCCTGATGGAGGTGAATCTGTGTAATGTCACCATCCCCACTGGTTACTTGGATGAACTGGCCACTTCTTAAACTTCCAACTCTCACAGGGGCATTCCAGCCTTTCAACAAACTTCCCTGAAGACTTTCTTTCTGACAACGTGAAGAGTTCACCTATCATAGGAAAACAAGAGTCGTTCGATTTCATCTGAAGGGTGGCTTCGGGTCTGACCAGTAGGGTGGGTGGCCAGTTTACCTGCTACCGTTAGGTAGGGTGGGTGGCCAGTTTACCTGCTACCGTTAGCATTCTAATACGTAAGTATTGTCTGAAGCAGTGTGAACTGGGGGGTGTCTCACTCAACACCTACTGAGCCTCAGAACCAGTTTGTCCAGGGGCATGAAGTTAAGGAGCCTTAGGGGTGGACTCAGCTGGGTGAGAAACAAGCTGGATGTTGGTACAGTTGGTATACTTTTTTTTTTAGGGGTTATCATGGGAGTATCCCACACAACCTAAGCCATAGAAAGTGTTAACAGTTCCACGCCCCTCTTTCTGGAAGACTAGCTAGCTACTTGCACCATTTAGAAAGAACCACGCACACAGCCTGTAAATGTCGGGGCTTCTCAATCATCATGTAACTGTCAAGAGAACATCTGACCCAGGAGGGAAGAGTCATACGCTGGGAGGATGAGCTGGTGTTTAGTGTTGGGGAAACTGAGTTCTGAAGTTCTGGGGCCTTTCAGGACTCTCCAAACATCCCGAGGCCTGGCTCTTTAAAAACAGCAACTGTGGAACCAGAGAGATGATTCAGTGGTTAAGGGCACTTGCTCTTTTTTCTAGAAGAGAGCCTGAGTTTGGTCCCCACAACCGCCTGGGGTCACTTCAGCACACACCAAACTGCTTTCCTTCTAAAGATGGTTTAAGGCTACAAAAGACTTGGCAACCAGGAAAGAAGTCTCCGAACACACAGAATCAAAGTTACTACTGTGGTGTACTACAGGAGGACGTTACTTTCACTGTGAATGAAACAACTTTCTCGAAGCTGACAGGTGACATTTGAAATACGAACATGTTAATGACAAAGGAAGGCAGGGTGCCGTCCTGGGACACCACTTCTATTTCAGAGCTCAGGAGGGTCACCGCTTCCAGCAGCCTCGGAGGCAGCTTCTACCAGTTCCCACACTGATCCTGGGCATGACCCCTGTCACGAGCTCACACAGGGCATATGTGCCATCTACGGAACAGACTGAGCAACAACTCAGCTGCTAGTATATGAAGGGCACCTGTCCCCAAGTCACGGTCTGACCTCATTCACTCAGTGACACAATGGAGGGGTCTTCTCTTTCTCGATTTGTCCATTCCATTCACTGGTTCTTATGATTAAAGGTCACTGCTGATGGGTTTGGGGGAGGGGCACATCAAAAAGGAAGCCACTGGGGCTGGAGAGATGACTCAGTGGTGAGGAGCACACGTTACCCTTCCAAAGGACCCATGTTCAATTCCCAGCACCCACACGGTGGCTCACAACAGTCTTGTAACTCCGGTCCCAGAGAATCTGATGGTTTCTTCTGGCTTCCTCGGGAACCAGGCCCAGACATGGCGTATAGACATACATGCAGGCGAAACACCTATACACTTAACATTTTAAAAACAAAATTAGGGGGCTGGAGAGATGGCTCAGCAGTTAAGAGCACTGGCTGCTCTTCCAGAGATCCTGAGTTCAATTCCCAGCAACCACATGATGGCTCACAACCATCTGTAATGAGATCTGGTGCCCTCTTCTGGCATGCAGGCAGAACACCGTATACATAATAAATAAATAAATCTTTAAAAACAAAATTAAAAAGGAGTCAGGTGGCATTCCATTAGGAGCCAGGATTTTAAGTAAATGTCGCCATGTGACAGGAACGGTTCCCAATTCTGTTATACATGTCCTTCGTTTCTTGTGGCAGCCT
This sequence comes from Peromyscus eremicus, assembly GCF_949786415.1. Taxonomy (NCBI): domain Eukaryota; kingdom Metazoa; phylum Chordata; class Mammalia; order Rodentia; family Cricetidae; genus Peromyscus; species Peromyscus eremicus. Next base: position 10,042,942 of record NC_081436.1, on the reverse strand, counting down.
GGGTGTAAATTACAGGACTGAGTCTGTGGCTGGTGGCTTGTTTTCAGTTGAGCACAGTGGAAAGTGCACAAGCTTCAGAATTCCAGAAACGGGAGATAGAATCCAGCTGGGTGACCTAGAAACCCACTGTTCACCCAGACTGTGTGTAGACGGGGTCATCCCAGCACAAGGAGCTGGAGTCCCGAGTTCAGGCTTTGGTCTTTGATGTTCCGGTTCCTGTCAAACTTTCTGCAGGTGTGTGTGTCCTCCCTGCTGTCAGGGGGCTTTGTTTGTTTTTTTGTTTTTGTTTTTTTTTCTTTTTTGGTTTTTTGAGACAGGGTTTCTCTGTGTAGTTTTGCGCCTTTCCTGGAACTCGATCTGTAGACCAGGCTGGCCTCGAACTCACAGAGATCCGCCTGGCTCTGCCTCCCGAGTGCTGGGATTAAAGGCGTGCACCACCACCGCCCGGCTGTTTTTTCTTTGTTGCTGTTTTCAAGACAGGGTCTCACTGTGTAGGCCTGGCTGTCCTGGAACTCACTCTGTACACCAGACTGACCTCGAACTCACAGACATCCACCTGCCTCTGGCTCCCGAGTGCTGGGATTAAAGGGATCTGCCACATTGCCTGGCTCACTGCTGTCAGGTTTTGATTACCACCAAGGTTGTTTGTTACTAAGTAGCCTTACCCTTTTCCCACAACCAGTAACTTTAAAATCTTTAAAACCGGTTGCTTTCAATATTGTGTAAATTGGGCAAAGTTTGAAAGTACAAATTCAGCCAGGGATACACAGAGAAACCCTGTCTTGAAACAACAACAACAACAAAGTGAAAATTGTGTGTTACAGTGAGGGCCTGCATTCCTCTATCAGCACAGGAGTTGCTGGTGGTATTCGGGATGTGAAGATGTCAGTTAACTCAGCCAGAGAGCAGCTTTATTTTCCTTTTCTTTTTTTTCCTGCACTAGTTGGTCGTTAGCCATCACTTTATTTTCTATTCTATAGTGTTCCGACTGACCTTGAGATGTAAAAATCAGCCTTTGCCTCTACTTCTCGAAGTCAGTGGTTCTCAACCTTCCTAACGCTGTGACCTCATGATGTGGCGACCCCACCCCACCCTCACCATAAAATTATTTTGTTACTACATCACAACTGTCATTTTGCTATGTTATGAACCGGAATGTAAATATCTGATATGCAAACCCTGCCACAGGTTGAGAACGGCTCCTTTAGAGCGTTTTTTTTCCCCCTAAGTCTATAAAGTATAGAAAGTTCCAGAAGCAGCAGTGGAGAAGGTAATTTTCCTGGAAGACAGATTCTCCCAAAGAATGGTGCTTGATCTGACTGCCAAGAACTGTACCTGCCAGGCTGGAGACTTTAACCTTGACACCACCACGGGGGAATGACCAAAGGGTGTGTCTGCCCTTCCAAGAAGACAGACATTGAAAACCCTGACCAGGAAAGAGGAAAAAGAGACCTGGGAGGGGCACCTGCTTCCTAAGGAAGCCTACACATTAGCAGGGAAGGGGGAAAGGAACCAAAGCTATAGTTTTGAGATTGTACAGTTGGGAGATGGGAGGACTCAGAAGGCAAGTCAGAGTCCCAGGGAGTCGGTACCTGTAGGAGATTATAATTCTGTCAGCTCTGCCCTGGTTCCTGTCAGTCCTCATGTTCTTGGACCAACTCACCAAATCACATCAAAATTATGCAGATCTAAAAGAAACTGTTGAGGAGCTGGAGAGATGGCTCAGCAGTTAAGAGCACTGGCTGCTCTTCCAGAGGACCCGGGTTCAATTCCCAGCACCCACATGGCAGCCAGCTCACACCTGTCTGTAACTCCGGTTGCAGGGGATCAGTAGCACCAGACATGCATGTAGTGCACATATATGTGCATCCAGGCAAAAAACCCATACACATAAAATAAATCTTTAAAACTACCAATGCTTCCATGAATATGATGTCTAAGATCCTCCTTGATTGTTAATACTTCCCAATGAATACTTCCACACCAGCTGCTCTGTAAAGTGTAGGATCCTTATGAAACCCTTGATTACTGAACCGACAGTGATTTGTGAAGTCATTTGGGCTAAAATTCCCCAGGTGCCCCCTGCTGCTAAGTGCCACCTTGTGAGCCACAAACTTGAACAGCTTCTTTGTTAATCTGGTAGTTAGTTAGCAAGGCCTTCGCACACAGACTGTCATTCCAGGTTCCCTATTCAAAACTACTCTCATTCTAACAGGCTAAACATACAGGTCAACTAAACGTAACCAGGCACCAATCGGATAGTACAGAAGCCTGCACACTTCTGGTTTCAAAACACAAATTATATACAGCTTCATGGATAGACACATGTCTATTCATGACGTCCTTAACACGAACCCAGAGTGAGCAAAAGCGTTGGAATCAAAGTTTGAATTTCCCAGTAAACACACACGATGTTATAATTTCTTTAAAGTTTTTGCACACCCCCAAGAATACTACTTGCCTGTGGCCTACTAGGGACAAAAGTCACTTCTAACAGAACCCAAGTCAGCTTCATTTGTGGTGGAAAACCAAGCCTAACAAAGATATCTATCAGGAGATTGCTAATGCAATTTTCCTTTGCTTAAAAGCACTTTACACCAGCAAACGGTGGCATTTGGGCATTTGCCAATGGGTATTTTCCAGGTAAATCTCCACCCAACTTGCCCATTTTCCCAGCTGTGATGTGCCGCCCGCTGCCAAAATACTATCCAGTTTTTCCAAGAGGGACCGTGAACCTCTTCGACAGCATTCTAACTTCACTCACAAATACATTCCAGGACAGTACGAGTCAGTCCGCTTAACAAAAGGAGGAAATCCCATGACAAGGCATGGTGCTTTGCCAGAGACACTTCTGGAGAGATCTACGCTTGCATGCTGTGGCCTGTGACGAATCACGCAAAGCCATGTCTACCAAGACCATTTTCCACAGTGGGAGACACATTTTCTTAAAACTGTGTTCCCGTCAATCTTTTACTGGCTTTTTTTTTTTTTTTTTTAAATTTCTATTTTCGGCGGCGGCCCAAGGAAACGGCGGCCAGACCTGACTCCAGTATACACACAGACTCGGGTTTCACCCCGTCACCTGTTGGCTCCAGAACAACATCCCCTTTGTGAAAACTTACAGCGCTCGTGAAACGCGTTCTCCCGAGAAAACACTTCCCTAAGTACGCGACACGGCTCGAGTTGTGAAAACAAACTCCGCACACCGCCTGCTTTATCCGCATACGGATTAACGTGAGCCTTTAAAGACGGGCTAGGAGGAAGGATGTCCCCGTCTTCGGGGACACAGCGGCGGGGAGGGCTGCGGGGCCACCCAGCCCCGGGGAAGCAGGCTCGGCCCTGCGCCCAGGCAGCGGCGGTGGCTCTGGCCGCAAGGGGGAGCCTCGTCCCGGTCTGCCCCACTCCCCGGGCAGCACGGTGGAGACCAGCGCCCACGCCCGCGATCGGGTCCCCACGGTCGGGTCCCCGCTGTCCCTGCCCCGCGCTCGCATCCAGCCAGCGCCGCGCCCCCGCGCGCCCCGCGCCCCCGACCCGGTCCCCGCGCACAGGCCCGCAGCGCTGGGCGCCGCTCCGCGCTCCAACCCCCGCCAGCTCGGCTCCGGCTCGGGGCCGCCGGTTGCGCCGCCTGCTTTCCAGGAACTGTCACGCTGACCGTCCTCTGGCAGGTGTCCACCGCGGCACCCGCCCGCCTGTACGGCATTCCTACGAAAGTTACCCAGACGCCGGAGTCCCGTGGCCAGCCGCGCTCCATTCCCGGTCGCACCGGACTGTGACCGGCGCGCTGCAGACGCCCCGATTGCTTCTGTAAACTTCCCCCCGCCCGCAGGTGCACGCGCCGCCACCGGCGCCGGCGAGTGTGCGAGGGGGCGGTGCTGAGCCTCGAACTCAGGGCCCCACACGCTGAGCAGGCGCTCCCCCACGGCGCTACACCCCTAGCCTTACAGGGCGACAGCTTACACAAATCATCTCCACGCTGTCCATAACAATGCCAGCAAATGGCTCGTTTACCCCAGTTCTCACTTGGAAGGGCTCATTAACATACGAATTCTCCCCGCTTAAGACTTCCTTGCATTTAAAAGCAATTCCTGCGGCTTAGAGCCGGAGATTTATTTTTTTTAGCAGTAAATAACAGCAAAAGCAAAGGAGTCAGGCACACGAGGCACTTAAGTAGCGAGTAAGGGTTTTTAACTATCATCCTTGAAACACAAGAAAACGCCCCGCGCACGTTCATGTTAATCTTGTTTCTGTGCTATTTATAGGGGCTCTAAGAGAGGAATTTGGCTTCAGCTGTCTGCAGGAAGGGCTCAGAGAAGCAAAAACTGGACCTCAAGGCGAGCCTGGAAAGGAATGATCATTAGTAATGATCATTAGTAATTAGTGATCAGCTGAAGTCCACGATTCTCCTGAGCTACAAGCTTTAATCGGGACAACAGCCTTATCAGGTGGGGGGAACGCCAAGCGAAGGGGCGAGGAACACTAGGTGCTCCGCCCTCCCTAAACTGCCAGCAAATAAACGCACCGTGAAGGCCGGCAGTTCCTACTTTAAAACTCAGTATGACGATTTTGCAGCATATATTTATTTATATAGAGAACAATAGCCTATTGTAGCTGCGATTTAAAAATATACAGGTTGCCTTAAATAGATCCCTCAAGTAAATAATTGTGTGGCCAAATTCTGTTATCTCTGCTGCAGACCGAGGCAGCACAGGACAAGCTGAGGTTTTTTTTAAGTTGCTACTTTTTTTTTAAAGTGACAGAGACCAAAAAGGTCCTGGCTCTGCTGTTAAGACTAGTTTGAAAACACTAGTTCAGACATCGCAAATCATTATTTGAGATTCAAGTGGATTCAGGTTTTCCAGATGATTTCCAAAGAGCACCTCTGGCCTGAGGGCATGGGGAGTTGTGGAAAACACTCTCATGCACCCACTTTACCCTGTCGATCCGTGAAATTCACCACGGTATCTGTATCTGAGTCGTTTTCTTGTGTGTTTTTTTTATTTTATTTTTGGACAGGGTTCTTCATCCCGCCCAGGCTGGCTTCCCAGATGCTGGGATTAGCAGAGTGTGTCACCTCCAAACCACACCTCAAATTTCCCTTTTCCTGCTTCATTCTGTTGGAGCTTCTCAGGGAAGAAGACATCAGCTAATGGCATCCTCAGAACAAGTGTGCAGCCGGCTACTGATTTACATCACACTCTAAACTGGCTTGTCAGTAAAATACAGATTCTATGCGGCCAGGCTGACCCTACTTAGAAGAACTCTTAAAGGAGGCTGGCTTCACACTGAATGTTGACCCACAAATACTCCCACTACATCCTGTAGTGAGGCTTATCAGTATTAAATGTAGCCACTGTGGGCGTGTTACAAGGTAACTACTTGTAAATACCGTTTGCCACATCTCCAACAGGTACTGTCAACTTGTCCATTGTGTTTCTGCCAGCGAAGCAGTTTGGGGACAGTTAAAAACTTCCTACTAACTTTCAATCTGAATGAAACAGACACTTGTCCGCCCTGAAAGGCAGCACCACTGTCGGCAGTGAATTTATGCAGACAGAGAGCAAGGCCCCCAGCTGGCATCCTTTTGTTTCAGGTAGGTGGAATATTCAGTTGCTTCAAGATCACACTTTAGGGGGCTGAGAAAGGAAACCCAGAAATTCTCAGGGCTTAGCTCCCTCCTCCACCCTGCGGTACTCCGCGGGGTCACCCGCCCCTTTGGCCTCGCTCACAGCACTTAGCACCGCCTGGCACTGGGTGCCTAGTCACTGCGTCATTGTCTTCTGCTCTGTGGGAACTTCTGGAGTTCACGGCTGTGCTCTCGAGCACTGTGCCTTGCACAGATCAGAGCAGTGCAGTGAGCCCAAGGGAATAAATGATTCTCACACGTTCTTCTCAGGTCCATACCTTATCCCAGTATTTCTAACGCCATTTAACACCATTTCTAAGCTTCAGCCATTGTCCCAAGGATGGGGTTGTTTTAGGAAAACAAGGGCAGAGAAACAAAGAGCTAGTATTTTGTCAAATGCCAGCTTATCGAGTCTGGTAGAAAGAGATAAAGCACAGGCTATAAGGAAACCTGTAGTGACCTTGAAGTCTCTTTGGCAAAACACTTCCTGGGCTGGGGAGGTGGCTCACTGCCTAAGGGCTTGGTGTGCAAGCATGAAGACTGGAATTGGGATCCCTGGTGTCGGTGTGAAAAGCCAACTGTGGCCATGCACATCTGGACCTCCATGCTGGGGTTGTAGAGAGATACACAGCTTCCAGGGGGTCACTCACCAGCCAGTCTGGTTGAGACCACAAGCTCCAGGTCCAGTGAGAGACTCTGTCTCAAAAGTAAGGTAGAGAGAGCCATCGAGGGAGACAACCAGTGTTAACTTCTGGCCTCCAAATGGTCGCCCACAGGTGAGCACACACACACACACACACACCACATACAGGCATGCATACACAGAAGCAAGGTACAGACTTCCTTCTCAGCTTTAAGGCTGTATTGCTCTTGATTTCAAAACATTTTAAAGGCACTAAGAATGCCAGTGTTCAGGAAAAACACACTTCTGACTAGAAGAAGTCTTTTAAAACTGAAAACAGGGAGAACTGGCTGCAATATTCATTATGCCATCTCATTCACGTAACTTTGAGAGGCAGTTGGCAAACAAGTACGGTTTTCGTCTTCGGGAGGGGCATGGTGTAGGACACAATGTGGTTTTCACAGTGCGCAGAGTCCCCCAATCATACATCTGTAGAAGAATCAGTCACCATTCTTGTCCAGATCAGCAGGGCAAACGCTGGAGGAATAACTGGAGTGAACCGTCTTATCCTTGCAAGTTGGAACCCAATGTTTCCGTTCCGGCGGCCTGGGAGACCACTGAGCATTTGGAAGCTCTCATTCCTATTAGCTGAGCCTGCTCCACCCCGGGGAAGGGCTGGAAGGCAGGTGGCAAGGCTTTTCTGGAGTTAGGGGCCTTCATGGAGGCTTATGATAAGTTTCAGCTCCACGCGGTCTCCAATTACTTTCTTTACCCTTTGATTATATTTAAAGCATCATGATTAGAGAGCATGGGTTCTTCAACAGTTTCTACACTCCATTCCATCATTCCATCGTACTTACGACTCCAAACCTCCCAGCTGCCCATCCCCCAACCCCACCCCTCCTTCAGCGAGTGGGGCCATCTTCACTTCAAAGTACCCTGGTGCACAGGGTTTGTAGTCAGGGGGCTAAATGCCTATTCTCTCAGCAGGTACTTGCTAACCCTGGGACAGATCACTTCTCGAAGTCTAGCCTTTGTGATGGTGAGCGTCCCACCTCTAAGAGGCTGAGTCTGGGCTAGGTCCTGCACGCACAAACCCCAGCCTCTTCCACGCCAAGCTGCCTGCTCCCAGCACTCCATCAGCTCTACTGGCTTTTGTTGTGATTTTTATCTAAGAGTTTGGCTGCCGACCTCGACACTGACACCAGGTCAGGTGCTTAGAGCAGTGATGTTCGGGGACCTCGGCACAGCCGGGTGAAGAATACAGACCTGGGCTGCTTATCTGATGTTTGTCCAGGTAATAGCTAGTAAAAAACCAGCAGCCACCTTGGCCTGCTCTACCCTTCCCTCCCAACTACTCTGGGATACTTCTGTTCACACCCGAAGACATGCTGGACAAACAGACTTGTGTCCAGCATAATCGACCAAGTTGCCTCCAAGTCTGACCTTCAACTGCCTCAGCTTGGTTGTCGGGTCTCGGGTGTATTACAAACATCTTTAAACTTCACTACTGAAAAACTACGGACGGATATGTGAGGAGGAGGAGGAAGAAGAGGAAGAGCAGAAGGAGGAGGAAGAGAAGGAGGAGGAAATGAGGAAGAGGAAGAAGAGGAGAAAGAGGACGAGGAGGAAAGGTCGGGTCAGCAAGATGGCTCAGTATGTAACAGCACTCATTAGGGCTGACAACCTGAGTTCAATCCTTGGGTCCCCCCATAAGGTGACGAGATGGGACCCCAGAGAGAGGAGCCACCCGCTGACTTTCACAGACACCAGAAGTAAATAAATTAAAAAATAATTTTAAGTCAATTAATTTGAGGTTCGATGTATAAGTTTTTGGGGTGTGTGTGTGTGTGTGTGTGTGTGTGTGTGTGTGTGTAAAACAGTGCTTTGTTTTTTTTTTTTTTTAAAGATTTATTTTATTTATTATGTATACAATGTTCTGCCTGCGTGTACACCTGCAGGCCAGAAGAGGGCACCAGATCTCATTACAGATGGTTGTGAGCCACCATGTGGTTGCTGGGAATTGAACTCAGGACCTCAGGAAGAAGAGCCAGTGCTCTTAACCTCTGAGCCATCTCTCCAGCCCCAAAACAGTGCTTTGTTATGTAGCTCAGGTGCCTGGAACTTACTGGAGAGTCCAGGATGACCTGGAACCTGCAGCAATCCTCCTGTCTCAGCCTCCTTAGCACTCAGATGATAAGGATGATACGTCAGACCTGGCTTCAATGTTTAGTTTTACTATTTAAAGGAATTTAATTTTTGCTTTGGCTTATGAGATCCAACATACACTGAACTCATGGCTCATCTTGATTTCTGAGCCAATAACTCCCTGATCTCTAAAGCAACACCCTCCCTGTTTGTCCAGTATCCCCAGTGCGGGGCGGGGCTGGAGCCTTCTGAGCTCCGGCTGCACCCTCCTGGCCTACACTTTTCCAGCGACTTCCAAGATCCCTCTCTTTTCTGGTGTTTCCCCGGCAAGGGTGGGCACTGCTTTGAGCATGGGGATGGGTGGCAAACCTGTGCACACGGCAAGGCCCCATGTCTCCCATCTACCCTGCAGGCCTCATGCCTGGGGACAAGAGCAAACAGTCCCCCACTCCTGTGTCCATTCTCCTTCACGCGACATCACGTTCTTACTCAGGATCTCTTCCTCGGACTTGTTCTCCCACGTCCGTGGGAAGAGAGAAGCCTTTCCATTTGCTGTCCAGGGCATCCCTCCAGTCCCCCGCCACTCGTCACACCTCCTCACTGGCTCTGAAACGGGTGGTCTGCAGCCCTGCAGGGCTGTCTCCTGACCCTGTGCTGACCCGCAGCCTGGTTAACCCCTACTTCAGGTCTGAATTCACAACAGTCCAGCAGGCTGCCATGCTGTGTCTGCAACTGCTCCACGTACCTCACTAGCCCCTCCCCCAGGACCGCTGTCTTCTTCAGGCCAGCCCCTCCACTGTTTTATTTATTTATTTATTTTTCTGTCAGAAATTCTAGGACCCAGAGTGACAGGATTCCCTTTCTACAGCTGTGTCCCTATGGAAAAGACCAGAGGCTCCGTGGACCACTTAGAATCTACCTACACCAGTGAGCATGCATCTGGAGGATGTCCTGGTTAATATTAATGGGATATATACATATACATATACATACACATCTACTATAGACACTGGGTACCGAATTGACCGTGTGTGGCGAGCTCTACACCACCGAGCTACACGGAGTAGGAAGGAAGCATGCTTTCTAGCTCTGCCGGCGCTCCTCCAGGCTCCCGTTCTCCCTTGCCATCCCAGCCCAAAGGGCTCAGGGTCCAGATATTTTTCCGCAATGAAAATGCTGAGGGCTGCGGTGCAGAATGAACACAGACCACAGCAAACAGCATCCCACCTCGAGCAGTCAGCTGATAATTTGGGATTGGGCCATCTCGTCTCTAACCTGGATGCTTCCTGAGAGCTCACAGCGCTCAGTGAAGATCCACTGATGGAGAAGACAGAAGAACGCGGCTAATTTAGGGGAGGCGCAGAAGCCGCAGGAGTACTACATCCCGAGGCAGAGTGTCCAATTTGACTCCGCTTCAGATGCAAGACTGTAAGATAAGAGTAGACCGCAGGCAGCTGGCTATGGGCTACACTCAAAGATAATTTTTCCAGACACAGCAGGGAAAGGGGACCAGCAACAGTCTCACAGGACTTCAAACTGTGACGCTGAAGTGAGCCTGCGCAGAGGCAGAGCCTGACCACCAGGCTAAGGGCGAAGGTGGCGGCGGAGAAAGCAAACAGTGGCTGTGTGTGCATTCTTCACCGATGCTCAGTGCGGAGACGCTGTTTGCTGGGTGTACCGATGGGGTCTGGGCTGACCTGGAACTTCAGACATCATCCACACCCTTTGTGGAGAAGGAGTTTCTCCTTGTGGTGTTCCTTGAGGGCCTGGCACAGCGTTTTCCTTTCAGGGAGCAGTTTGTAACTCAGAGGCAGAGGTAGACTACATCAGCATAGAACGGGGCATCAAACATGCATTAGAACAGTTATTTCTGCTTTTTATTTTCTAGAACAGTTATAGAGTTATTGTGGGCATATCGTGTGGTGTCATTATCTTAGTGATAGTGGATCCCTCCTTACATACTGGAGCTTTCCCTCATGGAGCAGTTGTATCCTAGGCACTCAGTCAGTCCCGTACATATCTTTTTTTTAATTCCTAAACAACATAGGGGGAACTTATTTCCCACATTTTACAAACAAGAAAAGGGAAGATTGCTATTCAAATGTATCAGCTAGATACATTAGTAGAAAAGCCTGGGTTAAAATCCACATGTCCTCTTGAGCTACTGTATGATTTGTTTCTAAAGCAGATTTTGTTTTTCAAGACAGTCTGTTAGATAGCTCTGGCTGGCCCAGAATTCCCCATGTAGACTCACCTGGTTGGCCTCAAACTCACAGAGATCTGCCTGCCTCTGCCTCCAGGATACTGGGACAAGTCATGGGCCGTCACATCCGGCACGGCAGAACTGAAAAACGGCCGAGTGAAATGTTTTGCCTTCCCTAACTTCTCCCTGAGGAGCAGCCCTGGAACACGGAAGAACATTCTCGAAATCTGAATGCCAGGTTGTTTCAGCCAACATGGAAGCAATGGCTGTCAGCCTCCTTTAGGGCAGCTCACTGATAATATATTACTTTGCTGACCTGCAGAACCAAACGTTTGTGTAGCTCCAAGGCAAATGACACTTAGGAACGCCTCCCCAGCGGTGGAGATTCCTTGAATTTCTGAAGTTGAGGGGGTGCCATTCCAATCTCTGCAGACACACATCTGATTGTCCAAACGCAACACAACTGGCTTATTGAGATCGCTGCAGGACAGATGCTCGGTTGCCTCTCCGTGACAGCCAGTATCAGTGTGTCCTGTGTTCTCACTCGGATATCACTCTTGCACGTAGTCAGTGGCTCACCCATCCACTCCCCAGCTAAGTCAGATTACGTGGCACCAAGGACAGGCCTCAAGATCTGTTCCACTGCGACTCTGTATAACCCTTTCTGCTACCTCACATGACCTCCTGAGGGCCAAAGCCACTGAAATAATGCAGCCATACAAACTCGTCAGATAAAAATTGATTACAGTTCAAGTCATAGGACCATAATACATTAAAGAAAAAAAAAAATCAACTAACGTTCTTCGGTTGAGACAATAAAAAGAAAGGGGGACAAAGCAGCCACAGAATCACTAAGCGGTCTGGCAGCGCCCATGGGCAGTTCTGCCGACATGCTGCCCAACAAAAATTCACTGCAGATGAGGCTGAGCTTAAGTAGCAGGAGCCTATGAGGACCGGGAACGTAGGCTTGTGGAGAATCCACTTCCTCCCACAGAAATTCTAGTGGCAGCTTAAGACTGACTACAGTGTGGATAGAACAGACTAAGCTACATGGCTATGGCCCATTATTTCTGAGGCTTTAGTCTTCTTACAGTGGGATCTGATAGGTTCCCAGGAGCCTCTGAAAGGCTTTGCCCTGTGTGAGAGTGCGGGGTGTTATGTTGGGGTCTGAGCTAGGCTTCCTGTGTGCTAGGCAAGCGCTCCACCACGGAGCTACCTCACCAGCCTTCTACTTTTGGGGAGAGTGCGTCTGGGAGTGTGGAGCCATTGAGTGAAGAGTGATAGCAACATACAGGATGGTTTTTACGCCACATGCCACACTGCATTTTGGGGATGTGAAGTGACGCACTTTTTTTGTTTGTTTGTTCCCCCCCCCTCCCCCCGAGACAGGGTTTCTCTGTGTAGTTTTGGCGCCTGTCCTGGATCTCTCTCTGTAGACCAGGCTGGCCTCGAACTCACAGAGATCCGCCTGGCTCTGCCTCCTGAGTGCTGGGATGAAAGGTGTGCGCCACCACTGCTGCCTGGCTTGATGCATGTTTTTTTTTTTTTTTTTTTTTTAGGATCTGATAATACGGTTAAAGAGCCTCTTCAGAGGGAGCTGCCACTCAAAAAATAAAAAAGTCAGCGCCGGCTGGGAAGAAGCTCCCAGTAAAGTGTGCTTGCCTTGCAGACATGAGGGACCCGAGTTAGGTCCCCAGAGCTCACATTTCAAAAGCAGCATGGGGGCACCCATGCTTAAAATCCCGTTGCTGGTAGAATAATGACATAAAAGATCCCCGAGGCTCACTGGCTAGCCAATGATTTGGTAAGCAGATCAGTGAGAGACCTTATCCCAATAAAGCAAGGCAGTCAGCAACCGAAGCATTCCCAAGTTTGACCTCTGACCTCTATACACACACACACACACACACACACACACACACATATATATGTACATATGTATCCACTCCCATGTGCAGCTGTGTGCACATGAACGTGCATACACTTGCATACACTCATGCCTAAAAGAAATAAGTGAAATACGTATATATATATTTTTTCTTTAAAGGGGCCAAATAGCTACATAAGCAGCACCAAGAAGCATCTTCATGCCAGTCCAAGATCCTTCAAAATGACATGCATCTGCTCCCCAAGGACTCCTTTCATGAGGCACATTATGGTGGCATTTTTTTGTTTGTTTGGTTTGGCTTTTTTGAGACAGGGTTACTCTGTGTAGCTCTGGCTGTTCTAGAACTTGCTTTGTAGACCAGGCTGGCCTTGAACTCAGAGATCTGTCTTCCTCTATCCCCCGAGTACTGAGATTAAAGGCGAGAGCCACCTCCACGCAGCTGTGCAGTATGTTTTTGTTTTTGTTTTTTTGAGACAGGGTTTCTCTGTGTAGTTTTGGTGCCTGTCCTGGAACTCATTCTGTAGACCAGGCTGGCCTCGAACTCACAGAGATCCACCTGCCTCTGCCTGGGATTAAAGGCATGCGCTGTGCAGTATGTTCTTAATAAAATAATATATAATATATAAAATATAGTCCGTATCATTCCGTTTCTGGTGCTTAATCAGAGTTCTCACAGAAAGGAAACACAATGATCACATGTATAATGACCCAGGACACTGGAGCTATAGAATAACAACTTTATGAAGGAAATACAAGGAGCAGAGGAATTCTAAATGACCATACGTGCATTACCTGGACAGCGAGCTCTTTTGGCATGGCGAGGAAGTAGCTGCTGCCACCCTGGGCATGGCCGGGAGCAATGAGGAGAAAGCAGGCTGGGTCTGTGCCATGCTGTCTCTAGCAGTCTTCTGCAGGTGTGGCAGCTACAACCCTCCCTGGAGGTGCTTGGTGGCAGACCTCATTTTATTTTACATTTGTTGTTGTTATTATTATTTTGTGCACATGGGCATTTTGCCTGCATGTATGTCTATGCACCACACCACACGCATCAAATGCTCACAGAGGTCAAAGAAGGGTGCAGAATTCCTAAGAATGGAATTACAGTCAATTGTGAGCCACCATGTGGGTGCTGAGAATCAAACCTGGGTCCTCTGGAAGAGCAGCCAGTGCTCTAACCACTGAGCCACCGCATAGTCCTAGGGCCAGGCGGGACACAGGAAATCTTCCGACTATACACTAGCCCCTATTTTTATTTTTATTTTTTAGAGTAGTTGAGGAACTAGCAGTTAACGTAAAGGAAGGCCTGAGAATGATGGATAGTTTGGGCTTTTGTTTTTTGTCTTTTAACATGGTTTTAATTTTTAGAATAGTTTTCAAAGAGGAAATCTGGGATCGACTTAACTGGGGTACGTCTTAGTTATGACTTTTAAAAATTATTTCCTTTTCTCTTCTCTCTTCTCAACTACCCCAAGGACCACACTTTATACTGGAATGTGCTTTTCTGGAGGGGTTCAGCTGTCTTTCCTCGCTGCATCCTTCCTTCCCTGCGCCTCGGCTTTCCTTTAGAGAGCTTTCTGATTTAGCTGCCACAGCTTCCTAATGCAAGCCAGGCTAAGGAGACTCGCAGACACACAAACCACATGTTGCTTTGCTTTGCTTTTCTCGAGCAAAATCCAGTTTAGAGGCAGACTGTGCAGACTTCGCAGTCATACTGAAATTAAAGATGTTGAAGGGGCTCTCATCCCCTGGATGGGCCATCTTGTACTATTTTAAAGCAGAAACTGAAACATATGATCACAATGATGAACTCTGATTCTACTCGAAAGTGAACAGAAGAGGTTAAAGCCGTGGATAATGGTAAGCTAAATTAATTTTGACTTCTGGGGCAATCTGAACATTGTCACCTAGGCCAAAGACAAGAGACAATAAAAATTCATTTTAAGCATCCCGGCTGAAATCGGCACATTTTAAACCCAGGATTAGCAATCTCTAGCTGGCCTCCTGCAGACCTGCATAAACTATCTGAACTTTTATGGCTCAATTCAGCTGTCAAAGACAAGGGCCTGCTGGCAACACCTCACACCTGTTACTTATCTAGAGAAGTCCTGGCTGAGTAACTTCCACCTGGGGTGAGCAAGTTCAGACTTCCCTCACACTGGTTTACACAAGAGAATAGCTTCTTTGGAGTGTTGGGTAGTAAAGAAATTAAGACACACTAAAAATCCCTGGAATTTCCCCCAGACAGAATATCACAATGTAGACAGATCTAACAGGGGGCAACCACACAGAACCTCTGAAGAGAAGGCCTATCTACACACACTCCTAAGTAAGGGCCACTGAGCTGGAGTGCAATCCAACACTCAGGAGGCTGAGGCAGGGGGATTACTGTGAGTTCCAGCCCAATCTTGGCTACGTGGCAAGTTCCAGACCGGCCTGGGTTAGAGTGAGACTCTTGTCTCAAAAAAAGCAAAAACGAAAACAATAACAACAACAACAAAACACTCCTTCACAAAAAGATCAAGTGTGGATTTAGAAGTTCTAAACGTTAACAGATGACGAGGGAATGTGAGTTTTCTCAAACAGAGGAAACAAGACGAGGAAAAGAAGGGATGGAGGGAAAATGTCATAAAATAGGAGGACTCTTGGAGAGCCAGGAAGCTGGGGGCCGAACGCAAATATGTACAGCCAGGCAAATTCCTGGTCTTGTCCCATTGAGCCAGGGAGGAAATGGGGTGGGCAGAAAACCGGGAGACTTAGTTTAGGATTCAAGGGACTTTAGGGAGAATATCCCAGCTGGGGATCACATGGTACCAGCCTCCATGACCATATCCAGCTAGCAGAGGATCTGAGCTACGCAGGCCACTGGGGGCTGCCTCCCGGATGAGGAAGGCGTGTCCCAGCTGGTGGGAATGTCCATGGGTGTGTTAGTGCCCCAGGTAAAGGGAGAGGAATGATTTGCAGGCAGGATACAGGTCTCTCCCGTGTGGCAGGCACTCAGAAAAGGAAATTCCTCCTCAGCAATCTAGAGAGCATTCATCTCCAGATACTCTCCATTTTGTTTTTTTCTAGTTAACGTTTCATTTTTCTTTTCATGCAGGCAGGACCGCATGGCTGCTCAGCTTCTGTGGTCACCTCACAGCTCCTCAGTCATGATCTAGAAGGCTACCAACCACCACTCCTCCATGTTTCCACGTGGGCAGCAGGATTTGGAGGTGCATGTGTGTGTGTGTGTGTGTGTGTGTGTGCATGAGTGTACATGTGCATGCAGGCATGTATGTGTTGTGGGCTGGAGGCTAGTGATTCAGCAAAGATGGGACTGTTTTGTCATGCACAGGTATTCCAAAAATGTCTATAAAATGGATTAAATGTTACTTGGGTCTGCTTAATACTTGTAGTCTCAGACACTCAGGAAGTGGAGGCAGGTGGATTGCTTGATCCCAAGAGTTCAGAGTCAATCTGGGCAAAAACCAACCATCTCTATGGAAATTTTTCTGTTTGTAATATGGGCAAGAGAACTGGGTGTCAGATATTGTAGCTGGGAAGTAATTTGTTTTTATTGCTAATTATCAGACAGTGGTAGATGCTCCCCGAGCTAGTAATGGGAGCGTCACGTGGGAAACCTCTCCCACAAAAGTCTCCAGCGTATTGCATGTGCTCAGTAAGTCTGAATCGTGATGCACACGTTTGTAGATCATATATTCTTCACAGACACCTGCAGTGTGTGACTGGCTTAGGGACCACCGATTTACAGACAACATCAACTTTCACTACCAGCTCTAAGAAAGTGGCACATTTTCGGGATAAAAGCCAAGAGCATCTTCAAGATTTCAGTCAGTAGCTGGTCCCTGCAAAATTCTTCCAGGAACCCCGCATGTCTTCCTCCCTCCCGCGTGTCTTCCTGTTTCCCACAAAGGTCTCACACTGATGAGTGAATCTCATTCCTCCCTGAGTGAGGAAGCTCACTCATCTTCATCAAAATGTCTTTCTCAAGTGGAAGGCAGCCTCCTCTCCTTAGTGGGTTAGGAGGACTGCTCCTTTGATGTTGCTTGTGGGACTGGTTTTAACGCGCAGAACTTTCCCAAAATGTTCGCCAAAAGGTGGTTAAAAAAACCAAACAAACATGAAATGAGAGATTTTGAAATCAGAGCTATTTCATCATCTAATATCTAAGTCGACCCGTTTTGGAGACAGCGATGCTTAATTTTACTTATGCAGTTTCTGCAATTTCGACACATTTCTTATGCACAAAGCTCCATTTCTGACAGCCCTCTTAAAGCACTTTCAATTTTATTTTTACCCCTCTTTTCTAGACACACAGCCATCATGTGAAGCTAAGTTCCACTGATTAACTTTGAAGTTTCCACTTAGCTTCATTTTTTTCAACATCAAATTTTTTTTTGGTAAACTTTTGGCTTTTAGTTCAGCAGATTTTTTAAAATATATATTTACTGTATTTTGGTTAATGTTTCCACAGGCAAAACAAAGGGTTAGCTCTTTCTCTCCTTTTCCCTTCCTTCTTTCTATATAGTCTGGACTCCAGCTTCTTCTGAGTTGAAGCAGTCCCCCGTCCCCCTGGTCCCCCGTCCCCCCGCCCCCCCCCCCCAGGGGTTGTGACTGCAGGCACATTCCATAACTCTGGGCTTAAACTCCATTTTGTGGCAAGTGCTGCCTCCATGGGTATAAATGAAGCTCTGTCCTGCTGAGGAGAACTCTGTCCTGCTGAGAACTGAGGAACAGGTCGGCTCCAGGACAGCTGCTGTCTCAATGCTGACTTCAAGAGTCTTCATTAATGTCTGGACATACGGACACGTAACAGGCGGATCACCTGTCATTTGGGGGACAGGGTGGAAGTACTTGGTGGAAATGCTAAGCAGATCAAGTTATAAACACAAAGCACAAAGCAATAAGACACATGACCCTTACAGACGAAAGTTGGAAAGAGGTTTGGAACCTTTTGGATTGGGGCTACACCCATTCACAGGGACTGGGGTGTACTCTCCAGACAGAAGACAGAAAAGGTCTCCTGCTCGCACAGGGTGCTATTCCCCTCAAATTGACCACTGACAAATGAGTCCATCTGGTTCTAATACTACCTCTCCTCACTGTTATAATCTTCTCTGCCTTCTTTCTTCTTACACCAGTCGGCAGCTCTTCTCTTGCTTGGCCTGGTTTGTTTTATTGCATGTAATAATTTTTGAGCTATTATTATCCTATTACTGTAAGGAAGAATCTTCTGGAAGAACTAACCTCAAATCCCCACCACACCGTCTTTGAAGGCAGCACCACACCGAGCCAACTGCACGGCCTACACGATGTTGACTGGCGTATACAAAGCCGTAGCATCTGTGTCGATTTAATGCACAGAAACAGAAGATGCTATGGCCAGTCAGGAGCCAGACCAGACATAAGCTTACAGCTGCCTTCAATCACTAGACTGACAGTACTAACTTGTGCTCATTAGCCAGAGAACAAGGTAAATTCCCACCTGAGGATACCCGGTGGGCTAAGATTACAGTGCCTGTTCCTACGGTTTCTATCAAGACAGGAGCTATAATGATGTCGACCTCATGGGAATCAATCCACAGTTTGTCACTCGTGAATTTTTACCAGTTAGCTGGATAAACAAATGATAGCGGAAACTCACTTAACTCATGACTGAAGCACAGTTAGCACATTTCTCATGAAAATAATCTGTTATAATGGTGATGGTGGAAAATGAAGAGAACAGAGAATATGGCTCTGAGGAGGAAGGAGGGAATGGGAGAGGGGGAGCAGTGGAGTCTCGGCCCAACACTATCTCTGTAAAGGATTCTCCATTCTTGTAGGAGGATCTATAAGCTTAAAGACACCGTGAACCTTATCATACAACAACAATCTTAGCACAGCATACTTTCCTATTAGCGTACCCTCTACTACTACCTTGAACATTTGTTTAAAATTCAAGTAGGTCTGAACATCATGCATAAGGTAATTTACACAAACAAGCTACTGTTTGGAAAAAAAGAAAAAAAGAAAAAGCAAGTTGAGGCACAGTCATAAATCTCCCCTGCAGCACTAAGGTTAACCTTTATAGGTCTGGGGCTAAGTTTTACACATGGGGCTACAGCGTGTACTGAATCAGAAAGCACACACTCATCCACAGAATGAGGAACAAAGGATTGCTTCATAGCTAGCTTTCCTTTCCCTTAGCGCAGTGTTCTCAACCTGTAGGTCACAGGGGTTGCAGATCAGATATCCTGCATGTCAGATATTGACATTATGATCCAGAACAGTAACAAAATTACAGTTATGAAGCAGTATGGTTGGGGGGGTATTAAAGGGGCACAGCATTAGGAAGGTTGAGAACAATTATGTCAGAGCTTCAGTCATCCGGAGAGAGACTTGCTCTGGGCGGAGCATTTAGGCAACATCTCAGAATCACCTGGTTTCAAACAGATGGAAACAGAGGTGTCAGAAGGCTGGAAGGGAAGGGGAGGTGTCAGGCAGAGGGAGGGTGGCTTCTAGTTCTTAGGAGGCTCTAGTCCTCTGTTCTGACTCTCTGGCCGAGGGGAAGGGCTGGCCTTGGCTTGTGGTTCTGTCTCTGCCACTAACTGGCTAGAAGACCTCTGCCCTCTGGACTTGTGTTTCTAATCCACAACATGGCAGGCGGTTGCTCAGGTCTGCAGGCTGGGAGTCCTGGAATTTGCTGAATTCTTTACAAAACCAAGGGACGGAGGCCAGTGGTACATGCAGGAGATGACTTAAGCCAATACGCTGTTGCTAAGAACAGAGGGCAGGTGTACATGGGGGAGCTGGAGGGATGGAGGGCAGGTGTACATGGGGGAGCTGGAGGGATGGAGGGCAGGTGTACATGGGGGAGCTGGAGGGAGGGAGGGCAGGTGTACATGGGGGAGCTGGAGGGAGGGAGGGCAGGTGTACATGGGGGAGCTGGAGGGATGGAGGGCAGGTGTACATGGGGGAGCTGGAGGAATGGAGGGCAGGTGTACATGGGGGAGCTGGAGGGATGGAGGGCAGGTGTACATGGGGGAGCTGGGGGGATGGAGGGCAGGTATACATGGGGGAGCTGGAGGAATGGAGGGTAGGTGTACATGGGGGAGCTGGAGGATTGGAGGGCAGGTGTACATGGGGGAGCTGGAGGAATGGAGGGCAGGTGTACATGGGGGAGCTGGAGGGATGGAGGGCAGGTGTACATAGGGGAGCTGGAGGGAGGGAGGGCAGGTGTACATGGGGGAGCTGGAGGAATGGAGAGCAGGTGTACATGGGGGAGCTGGAGGCATGGAGGGCAGGTGTACATGGGGGAGCTGGAGGGATGGAGGGCAGGTGTACATGGGGGAGCTGGAGGCATGGAGGGCAGGTGTACATGGGGGAGCTGGAGGGATGGAGGGCAGGTGTACATGGGGGAGCTGGAGGGATGGAGGGCAGGTGTACATGGGGGAGCTGGAGGGATGGAGGGCAGGTGTACATGGGGGAGCTGGAGGGATGGAGGGCAGGTGTACATGGGGGAGCTGGAGGGATGGAGGGCAGGTGTACAGGCGGGAGCTGGCTAAAGCCAACTGCTACACTAGAGACAATTCCATTCGCTCCCTGGAGTGCAGCCACCTGGGGTGGCTGGCCCTGGCTCCAGGGTAGCCAGTGAAAGGCCTGCGAGCCAGAGCGGCCACACCGGCTCTCTGTGGTGAGAGTCTCCGACTTCAAACGAAAGTTCGATGGCATTTACCCTACATTCTCCATCTCAGCTCCAGTTTCTCAGTCTGGAATGGAAAATTCTATTTTGGGAGACTGTCTAGAGATGCATTTAGGCTCACACGAGGGAAAGCTGGAAAGCACCCTTGGACACAAAGCACGCAAACAGCCAAGGGGCTGCTGGGGAGGGAAAATGAAACCCTGAATTTAAAACATACTTCGGGATAAAGTTCCAGAAAGCTCCAGCGTCGAGCGGAACGGTCCAGCAGCCCCTGTCATGATCACCCCGCCCCGTGCTCTGTGGTAGGAGACTAACTCCGAGGACCTCATCTCAACACTGGCTCAGCAGCCTGAGCACCATAGGAAGTGGACAGAGGTTTTGTGGAATGGCTGAGTGATGGATACACAATCGGAGACTCTCCAAGATACGGAACACTTAACGCCGACTGAAATGCCAACCTGAAGAAGGATTACCATTTCTTGTTTGACCACTTCCTTTTCTCCCAGTGGCCTTTACCAACAAGTCACCCATGCCATTTGCTGGGAAAAAAAATAATAAAGATGCTTTTAAAGCAGAAAGCACAACATTTTCTTGGGAAAAAAAGAAAGCCTATAAATGTATTTCATTTGCATTTTCTTTCTGGCATAATGGATTTTTAAAAATAACTATAGATTGACTCCTTTAATATGGGACTATTCTCCCAAAGACCTTTTTGGAGAGGGGCATCCTTAAAATAAACCCTGTGTCTGTGCAGAAGGGCCTGGAATGCCATTATTTGCATGCCTTGCTCTGTGAAGAGCTCCAATAAAATGTGGCCTACGACAACAATGCGGTGGCTTGCTTATCTGAGGACTCTTCCCAGTTCAAAGGGTCATTTTCACACCAGGGTCCCAAGCCTTATCAGCAGGCTCTTTGGGTCTCACCATTGTAAAAACAAAGGCCTCCTCCAGTTGGCACCAATGCTGGATCCCCACACTTCAAAGGCAGCAGCCCAGCCTAGAGGATGTGCTGTTTACCCCTCGCTGTGATGTATGCACAGCGCCTAAGACATATCCTGCCTGAGACAAAGACCCAGGCAGCAGCAGCAGAGTCAAGGGCACTGGATTCTGTTCTTGGAATAACCAGAGGAGATGTCTGTCTAACCACCATTTCACTCCCAATACTGTACACTCAAAAGGTAGGTTCTCGCTGCCCAGGGCAGTGGTGGTGCACATTTAGGCAGAGGCAGGCAAATCTCTGAGTTCGAGGCTAGCCTGGTCCACAGGGTGAGTTCCAGGACGGCTAGGGCTACGCACAAAGAAACCCTGACTCGAAAAAACAAACAAACAAACAAACAAACAAAAAAGAAAGAAGGAAAGAAAGAGAGGAAAAAAGAAAATAGAACAGGAAAGAAAAGAAGGTAGGGTTTTCATTTTCTACCAAGGCCAGGAGGCTGTGGAAGCTATGGAGGAGTGAGGTTGGCTTCAGAGACCGCACCTTGAGCACACGATGGGACTGGGCGGGCAGCAAGGAGTATGTGTGATACTCCAGTCTCTAGGCATCAGGTGACTTCTGCAGGTGTGGATAAAAAGAAGAATAAAGAACTCTTCCTGAACTGCAAGATGCAATAGAAAAGTCTAGAGGATGAGGCTTGGACAGAACAGCACCTACTGAATGCCCTCGGAGGTCCTGGGCTTGTTAGGGCTGTGCCCTGTTGGCCTTATTTAAATTCCTTGGAAATCAAAATCCAGCCAGGCAGTGGTGGTGGATCTCTGAGTTTCAGGCCAGCCTGATCTACAGGGTGAGTTCCAGGACAGCTAGAGCTACACAGAGAAACCCTGTCTTGAAAAACAAACAAAAATCAAACCCTATTTTGTCAAATCATAGCCCACAAGGGAAGAGGTGTGGAGGTCCAATACCCACTGTCAAGCTCACCTGAGGGTTCCCCAGTGCCTGGAGAGCTGTGTGTATCTGAGACACCACACACAGGATGCCCAGACAATGGGTCTACAAGCAGGAGGCTGGTGGGGAAGAGCTCCATTTGTTTAGGATCAAAGTTTACTTACAAGGTGTTTGTTTTTTCCCTCAAAGGTAGACCTGTACATTCTTAGATACCAAGGATTTTTAAACACAGGCAAACAGCCTCCTTTGTTAAGGAGAGGATGGGATGCAGGGCTCTGATGTCTGTTGATCCACATTCCTGCCAGCACGCTACCCACCCTAGCGCTGGGCAACCAATCATGCCCCATTTCTTTCCTTCATTCCCGGGTCTGTGCTTGCCGGCCTGATGGGATGGGCTTTATTCCTAAACCAAATAAAGGGTTCAGGAAAAAAAACTCCCAGAGAGACTGACAGATTTATTTTGGTCAAGAAATAATTTTAGGAGTTTGCGGTGTGGCTGAGTATAGAACATGAGCCCAATGTTGAGTCAAGAGCCTGGTTTTGATACCCTGCACTAAAATAAACGGCAAGATCGTCATACGCATGCTATGCTCTGCCCCCTGTCCCCCTCCCCCGACTGAGGATTGCATCCTCTACTCCCCCCGACCCCTGTTCTTCACCTTTCCGAGGTTACTGACTTACACAGTCCCTAGCTACATAAGACACAGGAGGCGTGTTGTGTAGCATGTGGTTTAGCGTCTGCTCCTACACATAACTTCTATTCTGGACAATAGGCTCACAGAGGCAAGGGTCTGATCGGACTGGCTCACTGATACGGTGGGTGAAGAGCACTATGCACAGCGCGCACTCGGGATGTGTAGGCTCATGGCTGCGAAGGGCTGGCTGTTAAGCTGCTGAGCGAGGTCACGGAGGAGCCGTTCTTTGTCCATTGGCAATTGCCCTCCGCTTCCTCCTTTATGTGTCTTTAATGTTCTCTGTGTTTTCTATGGCGTTCTCTCTCTTCGAAGCTTTAGTGTGTCTTCTTTAAAAATTATTCCAAAATAAAACATGGATGCAATCTCATTGTGCGTTAGGAAGCTACCCACTGAAGCGTGTAAGAGCCGTCCCGAGACTGTAACATTGAAAATTCATTTGGTGTTTTCAAAATCCTTCGAGGCACCATCACCACAATAAAATAGTTCAATAGCGTGGCATTCCCCCAGATCAAGACACATTTATGATCTCATAAAAGCAATTAGTTCAGGTTCTTGCCACTGAAACTACATTTTCTATTCTGGGACTTAAAACGTCTTCTATTTTCTTTATATTTTCCTCTGTGTATGCCTGTTTGCCAAGAAACTATTAAATTCTCCACCGGTTAGTGTTCTCATTCATATTCATTGTCTTCGCCCCCTGTGGGGTGTGTGTGTGTGTGTGTGTGTGTGTGTGTGTGTGTACGCGCGCGCGTGCACAAATGTGTGGTATATGTATATGCTATGTAGATGTGGGTGTATGGAGGCCAGAAGTCCATGTCTAGTGTCTTCCTTGATTGCTCTTTACCCTATTTTTGAGACAAGGTCTCTCACTGAGTGTGGAGCTCACTGGCTCACCTAGGTTGACTGGCCAATGAGTTCCAGGTGTCCACCTGTGCTCCAGCTCCTGCCCCAAGCCAGCACTAGAGTTACAGATGCGTGCCACTGTGCCCACCTCTTATGTGGGTGCTGGTACTCCAAATCTTTGCTATGGGTCCTCTTGCTCACGTGGCTGGCACTTTATGGACCAAGTGGGCTCCCCAGCCCTAGCTGTCACCTATATTAGTACAGTTCTTTAGTGGAAGGAGAAACATTACTGTTTATGTAAATGTGTGGACTCCCTGGTCAATAGTAAATAGTTGCCCAAATATAGCTTAATTACTGTCACAAAAGAATGATTCCACTATGGCCTGTGAACCAACACAGATTCCTGGGAAAACTCTGATGAGCTCAGACCAAATATGGACCATTTATGGGTTATGTGCAGTCTAGAAGACGTATTACATTAACAGACTCAGTTTCCCCATTGAAGAAGAACCAAGGTTCATGCTTCCTCTATCCTGAACTATTCCATTTCCCTCTCCTTTTCAAATGGAACTTTTCAAAATCATATAAGCACATGTTTTTAAAGAGCAAACAATCGGGAAAGTCTTGTTTTGAAAAACAGTAGTTCCTGCCGGGTGGTGGTGGTGGTGGCGGCGGCGGCGGCGGCGGCGGCGGCGGCGGCGGCGGCGGCGGCGGCACACGCCTTTAATCCCCCCAGCACTCGGGAGGCAGAGGCAGGCGGATCTCTGTGAGTTCCAGGCCAACCTGGGCTACAGAGTGAGTTCCAGGAAAGGAGCAAAGTTACACAGAGAAACCCTGTCTTGAACCCCCCCCCCCAAAAAAAAAGAAAAACAGTGGTTCCCAATTTCGACCTTTTCCTAAATGAAAGTCTGTTTGCCTCTCAGCTGATTCCTTAGCAGTGATCTCCACTTCTCTAGAGAGCACTGACGTCCTGCTTCCATTCTCCCCCTCCCCCATCCACTCACCCTGTCACATGCCCCCTCCCATGGAAATAAGGAAAACTCAGTAAAATTGTGTTATGTCTAAACATTCCTTTATTTATCTTTTCAACATTATGTTTACTTATTTATCTGTAGAGGGTGTGTGAGTATCCATATGGGTGTGTATGTCACGGCACATGTGTGTGTGTGTGGGGGGGGTGTCAGAGGACAGTCTTTAGGTTCTTGCCTCCCACTACATTGGTCCCAACTCAGGATCGAACTCAAATCTTAGCTTGGCAGCAAGCACCTTTCCTGAGCCATCTCACAGACGCCCCACCTTGTCTTTAACCTCAAATTACACTTGGGTGAAGTATTTACTGCTATATTTCTCCTTAGATTTATGAAGGTATCCCACTGTCTTCTAGGGTCCCATGTTGTCATTCTGATCCCTGGCACTCTACAGTAAACCACCTCCCCCAATCTTTGAAAGTCTGTAGGATACTCCATGTTCCCGGTATTCACTCCATGTTCCTGGCATTCTAGTGTTTTCTGATAATTCATGCTGATGTGGGTCTACTTTTAAGCAATGAACACACTTTGTGGGCCTTTTAATTTGTGAATTCATATCCTCCAGTTCATACATGTTTCTGGAATTATGTCTTTGACAATATTCATGCCTCCATTTCCTTTCATTTAGATGCTGGATCTTGGAGCCATACTTCAATTTTCTCATTACGCTCCCAGGACACATTTCTGTTTGCCCGCATTTTACTAAGAGATTTACTGTGCTGTGTCTCCTAAGAGTGCTAGTGAACAGTTTTCCATTTCTTCTCTCATGCATTTCTTCCCAATTGGAAAATGCAATTTATTAAACTAAACACAGAATTCCTAAATTAAACATTTGGAGTTTCAATTGCAGAATAATTAATACCTTTATCTCTGCAAACCCTTCTGTTTTTATGGAGACTCTTCTTTTGTAGCACTCTGTTCTTGTTTGCAGTTATTTCTTTCTCGTGTTATTATACATATTATTATATATAATATACACATTGTAGTATATATTATAATTCCCTCAGCCTCCTTTCCCCTGGGATCATATCCATTCTGTTTCTATTTCCTAGTGATCCTTGGCTATTTATGTTGAAAAGAGAAATACTCAAAAGCTGGTTGGAAGCTGTCTGCTTGGAAGGATGGGACAGGGAAGGAACCATTCAACTCAGTGTTTCCTCTGGACTGAAAGGAAATCCAAGTGGAAGCCTGTCACCTGCTTCTTCTGGTTGGTTTAGACATCCATTCCAGCCCTGCTATGGCTCCAACTCTAGAGAGCCTTTGTTTTAGTCTCACAGAAAGGATAATCCTCCTGTCTTAGGGAGACCTGCAGAGAAGATCAGCTGGGTCTCATTCTGGTGGTTTGAAAGAAAATGCCCCCCAAAGGGGGAGTGGCACTATTAAGAGGTGTGGCCTTTCTGGAGTAGGTGTGGCTTTGTTGGAGGAAGTGTGTCACTGTGGAGGCAGGCTTTGAGGTCTCATATATGCTCAAGATACCACCCAATGTCTCAGACCACTTCCTGTTGCCTTCAAGATGTAGGGCACTCGGCTACTTCTCCAGCACCATGTCTGCCTGCGCGCCGCCACGTCCCACCATGATGATAATGGACTGACCCTCTGAAACTGTAAGCCACCCCAATTACATGTTTCCTTTATAAGAGTTGCTGTGGTCATGGTGTCTCTTCACAGCAATAGAAACCCTAACTAAGACACTTGCCACCCACATCACGATCCTGCCTCCTATGCTCTTCTAAGTCTATTGCCAACTTTGTGTTCCCAACTTCCAACATTCATTTTTATTTTCTTTTATCCCATTCTATGTGGGTTATCTCTTTTTAAAAATTAATTGTTCACTTAGTGAACACCAAGGAACAGAGCTAAATGTGTACATTCCATCTGCTTTATCTAAGCAAAGGTCTTGGTTTCATTTTTGTTTTAAGATTTATTTTATTTCATGCTTAGGGGTGTTTTGTCTGCATGTACAGGTGTGTACCAAGTGTGTGTCTGGTGTCCTGGGAGGTCAGAAAAGGGAGTCATATTTTCTGAAATTAGAATGATGAGTGGTTGTGAGTCACCATGTGGGTGCTGGGAACCAAACTTAGGTCCTCTGCAAGAGCAATAAGTGATGTTAAACACTGAGCGATCTCTCCAGCCCCTGTGTGTCACGTTTTCACAAGCTGGTTTTTAAGGCCATCTCCAAACCCCAGTCCTGTTGCCTTCTCCTGGCTCAAGGACACTTTGCTGCTCTTGCAATTCTGACTGCAAGGGACAAAGATCTCAGCTGGTGAAAGGCACACTTTGCTATGGGCTTAAGAAGAAGGGAGACCTTCTTTGGGAGTCTGAAAGGTGATGTTTCTCAGCATAGATGGGCTTCCTTCTGCACATACCTTCCAAAATCTTGAGAGAGAAATTCAAAGATTCAGAATGTCTTTGTAGACGTGAGTTTCTGTTTCTAAAAGTAACATAACTGAGGCTGGCAAGATGGGCAGAGGTATGTGCTGCCAAGCCTGATGGCCTAAGTTGGATCCTTAGAGCCTACTTGGTAGAAAGAGAGAACCACATTCCCCAGTTGTGGCTCACTTCTGCATGTATGCAATGACATGTGGGAACACACATACAATAACAAGCTAAAACAAAATGAACGTAATTAAAACAACAGAATTAAAACCTGGTCTCAAAACTGCTTCTGCTGCATTGGCAAGGAGATTATGTTTATTGCTAAACTCAAAAACATCAGACAGTTTTGAGGGCAGAGACCTTTAACCCATACACCTTTAACCCCAGTACTTGGGAGGCAGAAGCTGGCAGGTCTCTATGAATTTGAGGCCAGCCTGATCTACAGAGTGAGTTCCAGGACAGCCAAGGCTACACAGAGAAACCCTGTCTC
This sequence comes from Peromyscus eremicus, assembly GCF_949786415.1. Taxonomy (NCBI): domain Eukaryota; kingdom Metazoa; phylum Chordata; class Mammalia; order Rodentia; family Cricetidae; genus Peromyscus; species Peromyscus eremicus. Next base: position 10,015,461 of record NC_081436.1, on the reverse strand, counting down.
AAAAAACCAGATAGGTAGGTAGATAGACAGACAGACAGACAGACAGACAGACAGATAGATAAAATCACCAGAAGGTTTTGAGGACTGATAGCGTGGTGATACTGTCATCAGTTTCCTGCCAACAAGGGAGATTGTTTTCACAGCCTTGAGAACTTTTTAAGTTTTTGACCCAAGTGCCTTTCCTTAATAAGCACCAACAATAAACATAGAATTTGCTGAAATCCATATGTTTTGGATTTATTTTTTAACAGAGCAAAGTTATTTAAGTTCTGACACTAACAACAGCTGCACACTTAATTTGAAACTGTCGAAAATAGCTCAGTGGTCCTTGATTTCCTACATTTGTCCCCTGCATCTGTCTGCCAATTTTACAACTCAGAAAAGAAAAAAAACACATTGAAGTCACCTAAATAGAAGCTACAAGATGAAATTTAGCATCATTTTTATTTAAAACAAAACTTGCTCAATTCATGCCATGTCTCGTGGCGTGACCGTCGAACACGTGCAGCGGTCCTTGACTGAAGTAGGAATGATGGACCCCAAGGCCCTCAAGTCACTAGCAATGATGTCCGGACAGTTTTCTGGCCAACATCTTTTTCCAGTGCTGGGGACTGAAGCAGAGCTTGTGCTGAGTGGCCAGTGCTCTACCACTGAACCAGAGCTCATGAACCACCACCGAGAAAAATGTGTACACTCACAGGTCCATGCATGTGGACCTGTGAGTGTACACCACATGTATGCATATATCTGCAGGGGGCAGCACTTCACATCTACTGGAGTTACATGTGGTTGTTGAGTCACCCCACAGCGGGTGCTGGGAACCAATCTTGGCTCCTCTGGAAGAGCAACAAGTACTCTTAACTGCTGAGCCATCTCTCCAGGCCCTGAAAGTCAACTCTTTTGCTTAGCCCGTGAATGAACATTTCCACAAAGAGTTTTCTAAACCAGTAAGCAGGCAAGGAAACACCCCTACAGGGAGAAGGTGGGGTGAGTACACCCTCATAGCTTGAAAACAGAGCACATGTCCAACTTACAGGTTTGAGAGTTTTAACCCAATGTTTACTTTACTTAGTAATTCAACTAAGATTAAAGGAAGATCTATGCACCGAGCATACACAGTTGTGGGTTTTAAAACATGGTAAAGAAATATGCCCTCAGCCAGAACGTCTTAGACGCCCTTCTCCTTTATCAGTCCTAGTAGCCCAGGGCATATATTTGGACTCACAGCTGCTGCTGCTGTGCCCAGTTCTGATGTGGCCCCCTTGATGCTTTGGAAAATGCTAATTTTGTGCTTCTTTCCCAGCTGAAGTAAATAGAGTGCCCTCTATATCCTGGATGATAAATAAAAAGCACCCTTTCTGGGGCTGGAGAGATGGCTCAGAGGTTAAGAGCACTGACTGCTCTTCCAGAGGTCCTGAGTTCAATTCCCAGCATCCACATGGTGGCTCACAACCATCTGTAATGAGATCTGGCGCCCTCTTCTATATACATAATAAATAAATAAGTCTTTAAAAAAGAATCACCCTTTCCAGCGGCCACCAGACTGAAGGTGGTTCTAGAGTCGGTGATGCCCACAAAAGACAGCTGTATCCCTCATGCATCTGAAGTAAATCCTCATGTCCTTGCTGTGTCTCTTTGGCATAACCTAAAAATGCCGAAAAGAAAGATGCTCACCCTGGCAGTGGTTGTGTCTGAGGAGAATGGGAACAGAAGGTGGGCTGTGGGTGTCCTGGTGGAACTGTTACCCTCTACTGGCTGTGACTGGGGCAAGCCCCTTCCTCCTCCCCTCATCTCCTTCCATCATTCTAGGAAACGTGAAACTGACATTCCTGGACTGTGGCTGGCATTTACTGGGTGATGTGTAGAAATGCTTTGCACAGTTGCCGAGCTATTATTTTAATTTAATTGAGGTTTCCATTTCACGTATTATCTACAATAACCTCAAAATATGCTATTGATTTAGGTTTGTTGTTGTTTGTCTTTTAGGGTTTTTGGTTTGTTTTTGGGTGTTTTTGGTTTTTGTTTGTTTGGCTGGTCTTGAAGTCTCGTCCTGCTTCTACCTCCCAGGTGCTAGGATATACTACTGAGCCATACTAAGTCTGGCAAATCAAAGGGTTTTTAACTTTTAAAAAGTTCCTCAATTTTGGTGGAAAGTTGAATAACTGAACTTAACTAAGGCTTCATTCAGCCTTTACAGCACATCACTTAACAATGGCTGAATGAAGACCTTGATATTGCCAGATGTGCACAACTGGAATCTATATTAGGTAACGATGTGGTAAGGTACACTTATGTCTACCAGCAGAGGGGCATTGCAGTTTATCTAGATAATTGATATTTGTATTAATACAAATCTATCTAATTGAAAATCCAAAGAATGAAGGCAAAATCTTTATAATATTATTTTGCTGGATGTTTTTTTAACAATTGTATATTTAATGAAAGGAAATAAATTTGAAATTAAAATTTAGCTCAGTTTTGAGTTTTTTATTAATTAATTTATTTTATGTGTATGGGTGTTTGCATGTATGTCTGTGTACCACATGTGTGCCTAGTGCCCGAAGAGGCCAGAAGGGGGCATCAAATCCCCTGAGACTAGAGTTACAGACAGTTATGAACTGCCATTTGGGTACTGGGAATTAACCCAGGCTCTTCTGGAAGGGAAGCCAGTGCTCTTAACGGCTGAACCATCTCTTTTCTCCCGTCTCCTGTAGCTCAGTTTTAAAATAGTTCTGAACAAAATACCTTTTAGAAGCCATAACATTAGAAATTAACCCATTAGGTAAAAACCCAGAGTCAGGCACCTTTAAATCTGTCCCTATTCCTTTACCACGGAGATGCTCACACACGTGTCCGTCTACATAGACTAACAGTGAAGGATGGGGCCACGGCTCTCACAGGAACTTCACTTGCTTTCTTGTGTTACCGTTTCAGCAAAATCAGGTTTACCAGACCTCCATTTCACTCTGCCCAGCAGAGAGGTGAACACATGCATCCCTGACAGCACCCCGTCAAAGGGTATCACTTTTCCTCTTTCCCTCCAATAATTCAAGGTGCATACGTTTCTGCCTTGGAGTTTAGGTTTGATATTATGAATCTGGTTTCCAAATAATTCAAAACACAGCCAACAGAATTACCACCTAATGTGCCAAGAGAAGGCACGTGTACCTGAAAATGTAGCTTGTTTTAATAAATACAAGTTCTGAACATTGTGAAGGTAAGTCTGCGTACAATAACCATGTTTGGAGCTTGGTCAGGCTAATACTCTTCGTTGGTTTTAAATATGCAGCACTGGTCACCGTGCGAGGGAAGGTCATGAGCCACGACAAAACCCAGTATCAGAGCTTGATTGGGGTGGGGGGACAGAAGAGAGTGACCAGGCCTGGGAAGAGGCATATGCAGAGAGAGAGAGAGGAGGGGGGAAAGAGCAGAAGAGAAGCGGGAGGAGTCCGAGTCCGGCTTTTAAGGATTCCCACCCCCACCCCCCACCCCCGCCCTCCGCACATGAGCATGTGGGCTTATGGAGCTATGCCACGCATGTGCCAATTGTGTGACCATGCTTCACGCATTTGCACAACCATGCAGCACACTGATGACATAAGACGTAAGACCCCTTGCTTAGCTACTGAACTGTACATGTGCGGTCATATAGCTGGAGTGGCAAAATCCTAACACTCTTGGCATCCCAGGTGCCACTGGTTACAGGGCACATACCCATGCTCACACTCACACCTCCCTGGCTGGCTTCAAACTTGAATGCCAGGGTTTACAGGTGTACAGCACCATAGCCAGTTGGGGAATTTTTTTTAAATCAAGAAATTGTTAGTTATTTTATTTTACTTATTTAAGTATTCATTATTATGTATTTATTTATTTTTTGAGTCAGGGTTTCTCTGTGTAGCCCTGGCTGTCCTGGAACTCTCTCCGTAGACCAGGCTGGCCTTGAACTCAGAGATCCGCTTGCCTCTGCTTCCCCAGTGCTGGGATTAAAGGTGTGTGCCACCACCGCCCAACAGTAAAGCTATTTTTAAAGTAGGTATTATCTAAACTTGATCTTAAGGGGACCCTGGACTTTTTGGTAGCCTTTTCTGAGGAGAACAAGCTTTGTGTTGTCCCGATTCATCCTTAGTCCTTAGTCACTTTCGGTGATAAAGTCTACTGATGTCTAAAGCAGTTACAATAAAGGGTAAAAATCCAGGGAGGATTTCTGTAGTACTGATGAAAATCAGCTAGAAACAGAGGCATAACATGATTTGGATGCTTGCAATTTTTATCTATCTGCAAGCTATCTGTAAGACTCGCCTATCCCATACTTAAGTGAAATTAAAACTGTCAACCACAGAGTTCATGGTAATGATCTTTGATGTTAAATACAGTATTCTGAAGCACATTTTTATTAAATAGGCATTTAAAAAAACAGTAGTTATCTTCAAAGCACAGAGCACAGCGCGCTGTCCCAGGCAAGCAGTGAGTGCTTAGAACAACTGTGTGGAATTAGTTTGTGATCCTAAACATCCTTTCTTCTGAAATGTATTTTAACACTTTAATTGAATTGACCATGGCCTTGCTGAACTAATCAGAGGTACTTCCTATCTTTAAGCTAATTTTATTTCCACTAAGATCTGCTGTGCAACATAGGTAATTTGAAACAGCACATACATGTGTAACACAGTTAATAAAGGAGAAGTGAAATCAGCCGGGACCCGTGGGCCAAGGGAGAAAGGATGTAAGGGTCTGTCCTACTGGTGACCTGCTCCCCTTTGTCCTCCTCAGTGAAGCCTAGCCAAGGCCCACCTCTCAGGCTGCAGGAAAAAAGCTCGGCCACAGTCATTCCAAGACAAGGGTGGGACTATCCCAACTCTCCGGCAGTCTAGGAAGACCCCGGGCATGCCTGGCGTGTGCACTGTTCTGTGCGTAGCAACTGCTCTTTGCCTGATTTTGTTTAGCTGGGAGCAAAGTGTTCTGACACAAAGTATTGCTGTCGGGAAGAGCAGCTACTTGAGATTTCTTTGCGGTCAGTATGTACGTCTATATGTAAGTGATGCATTAACCACAGGACACTGGCAAGGTGTTATATATCTATATACACGTAATCCTTTTCTTGATAAGAATTTAATTATCTGTATGAATGTTTTGCTTGCACGTGTGTATGTGTGCCATGTGCACTCCTGGTGCCCCCAGACGCAGAAAACTGTGTTGGATGCCCTGGAACTGGAGTGATGAATGGTTGTGAGCCATCATGTGGGTGCTAGGAAACCAAACGTGGGTCCTCGGCAAGAGCTAGTGTTCTTAACCATGGAGTCCTCTCTCCAGCTCCTACTACTTTACCCAAATTCCAAATTCTTGCCTTCTGCCTCACCCCCCCCCCTTTTTTTTTTTTTGCAATCAGGCAATTAGAGAAATAAAACGAAATGCGAGCATTTTCAAACTCACACAGGATGGCTAAATTTGTGTGGTTCCAAGAGGGCTTATGGTTTTGAGAAAAACCAATCACTTGCAAAATAACAGCAACAAAGGCCTTTTCTGGCACGAAGCTCGGGGACTGAGGTCAGAGTTCAACGGTAGAGTGTGCGTTCCACACACACGGAGTCAAGAGTTCAACCCTGAGCACCGGGAGAAAACACCAGCCAACAGTCAAAGCCAAAGCAAGCCACAAAGCAGAGTCTGCTTTCAAATCTGTCTGAACGTCATTTCTTTTTTTGGGAGGTGGGGTGGGGGGTAGTTTGAGACAGGGTTTCTCTGTGTAGCCCTGACTGGCCTGAAACTCACTCTGTAGACCAGGCTAGCCTTGAACTCAAGAGATCTGCCTGCCTCTGCCTCCCGAGTGCTGGGATTAAAGGTTTGCACCACCACTGCCCAGTTCTGAATGTCAGTTCATAAAATACTGTTTAAAAAAAAAAATCTTAACTTGTCAAGTTAACTTGTCTATGCAGAGTTCCAGGCCTGACAGGGAGGCATAGCAATGTCCTGTTGGCTCAGGAAGGTTTGGGGGAGTTGGAGGTCAGAAATGGGGATTGGAGACGATCAGATACATTGTATACGTGTATGAAAAAGAAAATCTCAATTTATTTTTTAGGAAACGAAAGAAATAAATAATAAAAGGTCAAAAATATTTCCATTTACTGTCTGAATCATCAGAAAAAAATTATATTTTACTGGCAGAACCTGGACCAATTGCAAGTTTTCAAATACATCAGGTAGTGGGAGTCCACTGGATATGCTTAGGTTCAAAAGATAAGCCGAGTCAAGACATCATCTCATGGCTGATGGGGATGTGATGTGGGGAGGTGAGGCACACTGCATGATGCTGTTACCTTCCGTAATGACACCTCTCCTCGATCGTGACCACTAGAAAACGGCTCTCCTGTGGACGCCACGGATGACCGTGTAGCTCCGAGTTCCAGCTGGAGGAAGCCTCCAGGAAAATGGCCTCTCTCCTTCCCCCTTTTCCTAATGAATGCACTGGGCTCAGGTTTTTTGTTTTCCCCCCTCTCTGGCACTGCACATGGAAACGCTTACAGAATTATACTAGAATAAGTGGCAGGTTTCTCATTTTTCTTTTTAATTAGGAAAAAATACCTACTCCTTAAAACTAGATGCCTTGCTTTGAATTTTATTTGTAATCAAAATACTGCTTTGGAAGCGTTTTCTGTAGTCCTCATGCTTCAATTAAACATGTTCTTCTGGGACTTTGTGTCACTGATGTGTGACAGACCTGCCAATGGCGAATGGTTAATATGGAGTTAAACTAAGCTATTTATTACAAACACGAGCTAAAAATCGTGGAAATGAATGGCCTTTAGGAAAAGTGTTTTCCTCGTCTAACTAGCAGAGGCCGCTGCTTGTCCACTTACTGGTGAAAAATGGGCTTCACTAAGCCAAGAGTGAAGATGAAGGGTTCTCACTATGTATCTATCCCTGGCTGGCCTCGAACTCACAGAGATCTTCAGCTCCTGCCTCCTGAGTGCTAGGATTAAAGGCATGTGCCACCATATCTATTTAATTTTGTCGTTAATTTCAAAATGCTACTGAAAGATAATGGGGATTCTTACAGAACACAAGCCATTTCAGATCTACTGGGACTCCATCTGATTGAAGACTGACAATATCACAGGCTGTGATCACCTGCTACACGTCTCTGTATATTACCTGAAAGGAATACTATAGAGCATACAAAAGCTGCGATTCAACGAAGGCCCATTTGTCATCCGGGTAAGGCGGCACACCCCGGTAGTCCTAGCAGAGACAGGAGGTTGGCTTCAAGTTGGAGGGCCGCTAGAACTACACAGCAAAACCCAAACCATAACAGCAAAGCTCTGAACCATATGTTTCCAAATTAGTGAACTCCTTTGCCCCCAGCTGGGAAAATGGCTACAGAGAGCCGACTTGTGTGAGCATGTGCACTCCAAGGATCCCCAGGTCCACAGGGACGCGGCAGAGCCTTTGGCCACATCTTCAGGACAGTGCCAAGCAGAGTCGTTTCTTACCTGCAGTCCTGCATATCATTCCACTGGAATCAGTCTGCCTCTTAACTCAGAGAAAAACCCAGCTCAGACTTTCTGCTTCCTAAGGACTAGGTTGGTTATTCAAACTCTTTAGATGGAAAACTAGGGGGAAAAGGAGGAACTTGCCAAGTTGGATTCATGTAGGTTTTTATTTTCTGTCCTCCACTTTAGACAATGTAACTCATTATTTCAAATGAAACACAGACAGTGAACCAGACACCTCATTTTGTGCTTCCAAAATGCAAACAAGCCTTTAAATTATATTCAACTTTCTGTTTGGTCCAATAATAAATCCTTCCTAATACCACATCTCTGAGTCAAGGGTGAGCTCTATCTCTTGAATCAGCAATTCTTTAACACCACCCAGGGGGCATGAAGGAGCCCGGCAACTCTGGAGAACAAAGTGAAAACTGTAAGTGAGCAAGGGCAGGACTTTTAGGGAGGCTCTGCTTTTACGTGGAAACTCCAGTGTACTTTATCCAGTTAACACTACAAGGACGTACACGTGGGCAGCTGCCGCACGGACTAAGGCTTTGCTTTTTATGATGTTTCTTTTTCTTTTTTTTTTTTTTTTGGTTTTTCGAGACAGGGTTTCTCTGTGTAGCTTTGCGCCTTTCCTGGAACTCACTTGGTAGCCCAGGCTGGCCTCGAACTCACAAAGATCCGCCTGGCTCTGCCTCCCGAGTGCTGGGATTAAAGGTGTGCGCCACCACCGCCCGGCTAGGCTTTGCTTTTTAATTGCAGAATCCTAAACAAAGCTAAGAGTGTTGGCTTGTGCCTTCCCACACAGAGACCACTCTAGACCTCTGGTAATTTATTGTTTGAGTTCAGACCCTATCACACAATGTCACAAATCAGAAAGTCACATATTGTTAGTATGTTCTACTTTTGATGGACTATCGTCAATCAACTTAACCAGCCCTTAATTCAGAAGAATTACATGAAGTTCCAACTCAGTACTCTGCAATTCAAAAAGTAGGAAAACTCAGTGCTAGCTTTCAATAAGAACTTAGTGGTAGGTGGCTGTAATTTATTTGAATATAATTGAAATGAGGTTTCAAATCAACATAAAAAGAACGATGGATAATGACTGGAATGATATCTTTAGATAACTAAATAATGAAAAGCCAAAACATTTGTTTTTAATTATTTACTTATTTTTAGCAGGGGTGCATGGGTAGAGGTCACAAGATGACACACACACACATACACACACACACACACACACCACAGTATTTTTAAAATTTAAGAACAGTTTATACAACATAAGTACAGTATGATTCTAATGCCATACTTTAAAAAAATTCATAATAGGAGAAGATAACCTAGGGAGTATATGTCAAAATGTCTACAGTGTTTTATAATAAACCTGCAATAATTTGAAGTTAATGAACAGACATGTTACTTAATATTTTCCAGTCAGCACGGGCTGGGATTATGAAGACAACCAAAGCAGGATCCTTGAGAAACTGAGGCGTGTTTGTTCTGTGTTTCACACTAACATTCACCGTCTGCAGAGAATAATTCTCCACTGTGAACAAGACTTGTAGTTTGAACTTGAGCCCTAACATTTACCCCTTAAATGTGTGTGTGTGTGTATAATTACAGTAGAAGAACTGTGGATAAATTATTTCATTGCCTGTTAAATAGCCATTTGTTAAGTCTAGACAGCAATAATAGCCATTATTTATAATGTGGCCATTCAACGTACTTGGGGGAATTGTATAATAAACAGGTAATATGACCAATACCCCCTGGTCCCCATATTCAGAGACAGGGCCACAGTGGGGGGGGGAGGAGAAGGGAGGGAGGGAGAGAGGCAGAGAGGCAGGGAGAGAGAGAGAGAGAGAGAGAGAGAGAGAGAGAGAGAGAGAGACAGAGAGAGAGACAGAGAGAGAGACAGAGAGAGAAATAGAGAGAGAGACAGAGAGAGACAGAGAGAACACAAAAATACTACCTGTAGACATGGTCTACTCTGAAATGGTGAGACTAAACTACCATGAACGTCCATGCCTGGCATCTGTTCACATGCCACACACAGTACTTCTGCCCATTTAACCAAAAGGCCCTAAGGTCAAGACCAGCCTGCCTTTGCTCTTCGATCCTCTGCAATATTATCCCGTCACTAGCCATCTAGCTGTTGAGACGGTCTTCACTGCAGCTTCAACCAAGTCCAAAGTACCCTTAAACGGGCCCAGAAAATATCTGACATCACAGTAATCTGTCTTTACTAGGAAATCTTTGCCCAAGTCCTACTTATGAAAAAGGGGAGCTTTTAGTTAGGAACATCACACAAAATCACCAGATCACTACAGACTGGGGAGGGCAACAACAGAGAAAGGTTTCTGTGGAGGAAAATCATAGACCTATGGTTAGGTTAGGTCTGGGAAATCTCCTTCACGGACTCTGGGAACTGGTGGGCATGGGGTAGACAGACCAGAACCGGAAGCAGCGTGTACTTGTAGAGGTCAGATGGAGGGGTCCCAGGGTAGTTTGGGAAGGGTGTGAAGGGTAACAAAACCACACAAGCCGTGGGAGTCCCAGAGATGAGCCAGTATCGCATGTGAGCAACAGATCAATTGCTTAGCATGTTTGGTGAGCCAGGCACACATTAAGAGCTTCCCACATGACGATGGGTTTGTTCCCCATAGGCACGCTGGAGGTAGGCGTTACTAACCACCTGTGAAGTTGCTATCTTGTCTAAGGTGCCATGATTTGCGAAGTGAGAGCAGAGATCTGCCAGACTCTGGGGTCAGAACTCTCACCCTCACTGGTGGACGGCCTCTCCTCATTTTTACCCTGACGCCTATGGTCCTTTGAGCTATGGGAAATGAACAGTTTTTTAAAGGAGTTACTGGGGAAAAACAACAACCAATATGAAATGGGATAGAGTGCTGTAGTAGATACCTATCTACGATGATCTTTGTCTTTCTAATACCATTTTCCTTATTCTTGTGTGAAGATAATTTGTCTTCGGGAAGCTGTGTGGTTAGTTTTTTTTTTTTTTTGTTGTTGTTGTTGTTGTTATTGTTTCAATCAACTTGAAATAAACTAGAGTCATTTAGGAGGAGGGAAAGTCAATTGGAAAGAACAAAACTAAACAAAAAATGCCTCCATAAGACTTAAGATTAGCCTGTAGGTTGTGGGCAGTGGCGGTGCACACCTTTAATCCCAGCACTTGGGAGGTGGAGGCAGGTGGATCTCTGTGAGTTCGAGGCCAGCCTGGTCTACAGAGTGTACTCCAGGACATCCAAAGCTACAAAGAGAATCCCTGTCTTGAAAAACTAAAGATTAGCCTGTAGGCAAGCTTGTGGGGCATTTTCATCATAAATGATTAATGGAGAAGGGCCCAGCCCATTGTGGGTGTTGTTACTCCTGGGCAGGTGGTCCTCAGCTATATAAACATGCCAAGTGAGCAAGCCAGGAAGAGCAAGCCAGTAAGCAATATTCCTCTGTGGCCTCTGTTTCAGTTCCTACCTCCAAGTTCCTGCCCTGCTTGAGTTCCTTACCTGGTGTCACTCAGTGATGCACTGTGATCAATGATGGCTGATGGCATTTGAGCTCAACCCTGGAATGTTCCTGAACAACTGAAAAGATGCAAGTTCTCGTTGCCTCCATGCTGCATGATGAGAAAGAGGCCAATGCAGGAGGAGGAAGACGTGGAGATGGAGCTGGGTTCTAGGTAATCATCAAGTAGATGGTGCTTGAAGCAGATTTGCTCCTGGGCTTCTCATCTGAATGAACCAAGTTCTTTTTCTCCAGATGTGGTTTTGAGAGAGCTGATATGGATCAGAGTCAGGGCAGATGGGCTAGAGATGAGTATGGCCAATGTAGACAGGTCGTCAGAATGACCCTCATTATATGACCATTGAGGGTTCAAGCGACTAGGATGACAATGTCCCTCTTCCTTTGGGACAGACAGCCAACAAAGTAAGAGATGTAGCTGCGACATATAGGTACAAACAGCCAGTAGTCAATAGTTACTGGCTGCCTAGTGTGAGTCAGTGGTTAAAGTACAGAAAAATGATAACGAACAAGACGAGATCCTTCCTACCTTGGAGTTCCAAGGCTATTGTAGAGGGCAAATAAATAAAATGAGTCCAAGATGACATTAGAGCATAGTTAGAATAATTTAATAGCAGAGGGAAAAAACCACAGATGCATGATAGTTGCTGCCTCCTGAAGCACATGCAGCCAGGTTCAGCCTTAGAGTTATGAAATGCTTAAACACTGTCTGAAAAACGCAACCAGAAACCCTGCCTTCCACACCCATACACACTGCCCCGGAAAGTGAAAGAGACTTTTCTGACACTGGCCTAAGTCTTGGACGAGCAGACACCCCCTCCAGTCCTCACAACAGCTATCCCCCAGCAAGTCCTTATTTTCCTACAAATCACAGTGCCTGTTGTTTATAATCAGTTATGAATGAAGAACTCTGCGATTAAGTTTAGAAAGTCGGATGTTTTTATAAAGAGGCACATTTCTAGGTATTAAGCGGAAAAAGCGACGAGTCCTTTGTGCCTCCTTAAATGTATTCCTTAGAAAGCAGCAAGAAACAAGTTTTATGATTGTGCAGGACAAAGGAAACGCCAAGGATGCTCTAGTTCTGGTTTTGAACTCGGGCTTGTGAGGAAGTTGACGCAACAGTGGGGCAGAGCCCTTTACTTACAACCCAGCGTCCTGGAGAATGTTCGATAGCTCACCCCGTTGGCATTCTAGTCAGTGTGAGAGGAAAATCAACCCCCACCCCTACCCCAAGCTAAGCTGGGGTTACACTCTGCATGGACCATGTACCCTCTCCGGCTTCATTTAAGAAGGCATTTGGCACATTAAAAGATGGAAATATTTCAAAAGCTAAAGCAATAGTATCATTTATTCTACAAAACCTACGGCAATGAAAGTCTATGCTAAGACTCTTCACACCTCTACTTCACCTTGGGGAGCACTGCTAGAGGACAGAATTTTTCCCCAGAAAGAGAGAACCCCCGAGACAGGAAGGCTGTGGCAGTGATGGTTGAGAGCCTGGGCTGCAGCTGTCTCCTGAATACAAACTCTCCATTCAGTCATCTCAGCAAACAGGCCTTAGGAAAATTCACTGTCTCTAAGACACAGAGTTTTCATCTGTGAAATGGGAATGAGAACAGGGCTGTGGAGAGCATTAAATACTATACTGACCATATGTTGATTAGCACACAGTAAGGAAGCAGTTATACACGCCAATTCTGAAGCAAATGCTATTGTTTTTATTTATTTATTTTTGGTTTTTTGAGACAGGGTTTCTCTGTGTAGCCCTGGCTGTCCTGGAACTCACTTTGGAGAACAAGCTGGCCCTGAACCCAGTGATTCACCTGCGTCTGCCTCCTGAGTGCTAGGATTAAAGGCGTGCGCCCTGAATCAAATGCTAAGACTTTAAGGTCAGGCATGAAGTTGATCATGTCTCATTATACATGAAGTACTCTTTACTGTTTTCCCTTTAAAGCTTTCCTTTGTGTTTCTGCTTAGAAATTTTTCCTTCAGTTGAACGAAGTATTTGTGAGCAAAATAAGATATTTGGATTTGTTTTTTAAAAAGAAGTATGTGTTTTGGCTATGGTAGTGCACATCTTTAACCCCAGCACTCTCGAGGCAGAGGCAGTATGATCTCTGTGAATTTGAGGATACTATGGTCTACACATCAAGTCCCACGCCAGTGAGACCTGCCTCAAAATAAGTAAGTAAATAAATATAAATAAAAAAGGAAAGAAAAAGAAGGGAATGAAAGCATGCTGTGCGTCTGTCAGTGCTCTGTCACCATAATAAATACCTGAGATAACATTATATTCTATTAATTATATTAGAATGTTTCTTTCAGCTCACTGCTGTGGAATAATCCTTCTTATGCTATGTGAATATATGTTGCTATGATTGGTCTAATAAACAAGCTGGCTGGCCAATAGCTGAACAGGATAAAGTTGGGCAGGAAAGCCAAACTGAGAACGATGGGATGAGGAAGGGCAGAGAGACGCCAGCCACCCAGCCACCCAGGAAGTAAGATATGCTAGAGGACAGGTAAAGCCATGAGCCACATGGCAATACATAGATGAATAGAAATGGGTGAATTTCAATGTAAGAGTTAGCTAGTAACAAGCCTGAGCTATCAGCTGAGCATTGAAAAATAATATTAAGTCTCTGTGTGGTAATTTGGAAGTAGCTTCTGGGACAGGGAATGGGTGGTCAGGACAGGAAAACTCTGTCTACATATGGCGCCCAGCAGCTCACCATAGTCCATCTTTTGTTTGGAAGCTTCTGATAAAGGTGCCAAGTGGCAGTGGAGATCAAATCTGTTCACTTTACGGCTAAAAAGCCCAAGAGAGTAAAAAGGAAGCCATGGTCCCATGATCGCCTGTTGGGTACATCCCCACAAACCCCGTGGAACTGATTGACCTCTTTTAATAAAAATTATTCAAAAGACACTATAGCAAAATGTCAAGAAATGTTACTATGCAAATAAAGCCTATGACACATGAGGCTCTTCTCAGCAGGAACTTTCAGCCAGAGGATTGTTGAAATGGAGCTCAGACAACTCATTACAATGAAGAGAGATTAGTAATTACAATTTATGTTTTATAGAAAAAGAATTATTTGGCTGGGCAATGGTGGTGCATGACTTTAATCCCAGCACTCCAGAGACAGAGGCAGGAGGAGCTCTGTGAGTTCGAGGCCAGCCTGGTCTACAGAGTGAGTTCAAGACAGCTAGGACTGTTACACAGACAAACCTTGTCTAGAAAAACAAAACAAAAAAGAATTACTCAAGTCATAAAGAGGATTGTTTTTATCCTCAATTATCTAATTCAAGAATGTGCTGACTCTAGTTTTCTCCTGTGGAGCACAGAACTGGCCAGGAGAGAGTGAGATTCATTCATTTTCTCGTCTCCATTCAGAGATGGTCACAGGGACAATCTTGAAAGCTGGCAAGCAGCACCACCAGACAGAAGGTACTCATGCTGGTGGCCCAGCCAGGTGCTAAGGATCAACCATGTCCATTTCCTGCATGAGGCTGACCTTTAACAGTCATACTTCCAATCCTCCTGCCTCAGTTTCCCAAATGCTGTGTTTGCATTTAAACATTTTCTTTAAAAATGTTTTGAGACAACTTTCTTTCCACCAAAATGGTGCATGTGTATTTGGCCAGTACATCCCCCAGTCTTTACACTCTTGAGTTCATTTCCTTCTAAGGATACTGACCATTGGAAAGGTCCAGATTTATCCTCCATTCTGGATGTAACTGTTTATACTTGTGTCTTTAACATATTCTGCCAGCCCCTCATGGTGGCTAGGGTTTCACGTTGAAATCTCAGCAATGTGAAGAAGGTATTAGCAGTAGAACCTTTAGGAGATGATTAGACCATGCAAGTAGCCCTTTCATGGCTGGAATTAATGTCTTTGGAGAACATCCCAGGGGGAAGTTTTGCTCTTTCCCCATCCGAGGACTCAGGATGAAAATGAAGAAAGTCTATGAACTGAAAAGACAGCTCCTCCCCAGTCACGAAATCTTCCAACGCCTTGATCTTGGAGCAATGAAAATAAATGGATGCTTTTAACGAGCCACTCCATCTACGGTATTTTGTTATAGCAGCCCAAGTGTACGGAGATACTCCCCAATTTCCCATAAACTGTATAAAAGTCTGAGACTGGAGCCCTTATATACCTCACATTGCTTCACACCAATAAACAGATTAGGTTGCCTCATTATTACTGAATTTGATTGAGGGTTGTGGCTGGAACTTAATGATGGTTCTCTTACGCAGTACACATGAGGCCCCGGGTTTGAACCTAAGCACTGACCATAAGTGGGGAAAGCTCATTTGATAATATTCGTGTCCACCAGCTTTCTCTATGATAGAGACATGACAGGAAAAAGGATGCTCCCAGCTTTCTCTCTGACGGGGCATGAAAAGAAAAAGCGTGTGATGTATATGCAGTTATACTGTGCATAAAATATTGGGATATTCTTTCATATTCTTTTCCACACACTTTCCATAGCCTGTTCTGAACTGTACTGACCTTCGCACTTTGTAGCTAATTTTTTTTTTGTCCAATTTGTAATCTAACGTCAAGACTGACTAAAAAGCCCCTGCACCATTCAGAATTTGAGCTGAAGATCTGGTGGGACCAAGTTTCTTCCACTGGAATCCCCAGGCACTTCAGGCTCACAGCACTGAGGTACTAAGAGGCTCCACAGGAGGGTCCATCAGAGGGCAGTAGCACTGCTAACATCCGACTAGTTATGCCTTAACTTCTTTATCAGAGTAATACATGTGCACACGCATTTAAGAGATAAACAGCTGGTGCTGAAGGTTTCCAAAAAGAGCTGCTGCTTGTAAGTCTTTTTGGAGCTGAGGATCAAACCCAGGGCCTAGCAAGCGCTGAACCACTGAGCTAAATCTCCAACCCTTTTTTTTTTTGGTTTTTCTAGACAGGGTTTCTCTGTGTAGTTTTGTGCCTTTCCTGGAACTCACTTTGTAGACCAGGCTGGCCTCGAACTCACAGAGATTCTCCTGCCTCTGCCTCCCGGGTGCCGGGATTAAAGGCGTGCGTACCCGCCCACCTCCTGCTTGTAAGTCTTGTAGATACTTCTAGTATGAGGAGCAACTAGTCCCCGCCCCTTGGGAAGACCCCCTGGGCTACGTTATTGGATTTTATCAGCAACTAGCAACTCGTATCATACAGCAATTAGTCATCAGGTACTTGCTGGATGATCCTATCACCCAAAGCCCAGCTATGTTTGGAAGGTCTTTACGGCAGAACACAGAAGTATACAATACAGTCCTAAAGTCATGTGCATTGAATTGGTTATTTGTATCTTGCTTCAATGTATTCTTGGAAAACTTAAAACTTAACACATCAAATGATTTAAAGGAAAGATTATCCTGAAACCATCTGAATGATTCAGAAAACAACAACAAAAAACAAAAACCTGCTACCAAATTTTCCAAGCAGTTGCTTTTCTGTCACTGGGATTTAAACCCAGCATAGGCTAAGCACCCACTCTACAATCCCTATCCATTATTGCCTTCCTGATGCCCTTTCCTCTGTCCTTCCTTCTATTGCTTGTTTCTGATATGGCATCATGTTGTATTGTCCAGGCTGGTCTTGAACTCCTGGCTTAAGCGATCATCTTTTTTTTAGCTATCTAAGTAGCTGGGATATAGACACACACCACTGCATCTGATTCCAGGAGCTTTCTTTTCTCTCTCTCTCTCTCTCTCTCTCTCTCTCTCTCTCTCTCTCTCTCTCTCTCACTCTCTCTCTCTCTCTCTTCCTTCCTTTCCCTTCTTCTTCTTCTTCTTCTTCTTCTTCTTCTTCTTCTTCTTCTTCTTCTTCTTCTTCTTCTTCCTCCTCCTCCTCCTCCTCCTCCTCCTCCTCCTCCTCCTCTTCTTCCTCTTCATCTCCTCCTTCTCCTCCTCCTCCTATTCTTCTGCTTCTTTTATTTTATTTTTTTTTTTGAGACAGGGTCTCACTATGTGTCCCTGGTTGTCCTGGAGCTTTCTATGTAGACCTGGCTGGCCTTGAATTCATAGCAATCACCCGCCTTTGTCTCCCAAGTGTTGGATTAAAATAAGTGTGTGTCACCATGCCTGGCTTCCCAAAGACTTTCTTAATCCAGCATTGGAGAAAAGAATAATCTAAATCTCAGAAAAAAAAATTTGAGTCTACCTGCCTGAAGATACATGGACAGTCTTCCCTGGGGTCACATGGGCTCAGAAGTCTGTCCTTTGCCTTGAAGGATTTTAAAGCTTGATGCGAAATAAAAAGGATAAACTGTGAATACCCCTAAAAGACTCTCAGCTCATCAATATGCCTCAGAACACATTTGTAATGGTATAATTAAATGACATAATAGCCAGGTGGTGGTGGTACACGCCTTTGATCCCAGCACTTGGGAGGCAGAGGCAGGCGAATCTCTGTTGAGTTCAAGGCTAGCCTGGGCTACAGAGTGAGTTCCAGGAAAGGTGCCAAGGCTACACAGAGAAACCCTGTCTCAAAAAAAAAAAAAAAAAAACCACAAAATAAATAATATAATATAATGTAATATAATATAATAAATTCAAAATGGACTGTTAATCAATGATAGACAGTGCTATGTAACGAAGAAATAGAATTAGGGGAGAGTGGACATGAGTGAAGTTGAGTGAACTAGATTTGTTCCATGGAAGGCACTTCGCATCAGACTTGATGCTGACTGAAACTGCTCAGAGAAAAACCACCCAAGTCCTACCCTCAGCTACCATACCCACCTTCCCGCAGACAGGCTCTTCCTTCGACCTGCCACTCACCAATGAGGCTAGATGGTCTGGTCAGTGAGTCCAGGGATCCTCCTGCCTCAGCCTCTCCAGTGTTGGGATTAGAACCAAGTGCATCTTTACGGACATTTTTACTTACATGCATATTTACACAGGTTCTGGGGAAACATTTCAGGTCTTTGTGTTTGCAAAGCAAGCACCTTATCGACGAGCCAATCAACCCAGTCTCTTCTACTAGCACACAGAAAATGAGTCTTGCCGGGCGGTGGTGGCGCACGCCTTTAATCCCAGCACTTGGGAGGCAGAGGCAGGCGGATCTCTGTGAGTTCGAGGCCAGCCTGGTCTCCAAAGCGAGTTCCAGGAAAGGCGCAAAGCTACACAGAGAAACCCTGTCTCGAAAAACCAAAAAAAAAAAAAAAAAAACAAAAACAAAGAAAACGAGTCTTCTACATGGTACTCAAGAGCGCTTACATAGGCTCACATTCATGGCCATGAAACTCGGTTTTCCCGGCTGAACCTTATGGGTTTTGTGGGCTTGCCGAGAAGCCCTTTCTCTGTTTCAGTGGCTGCCTTTTGATTTTTCCCCACATTTCAATATCTGGGAAAGGAAAAGCAAAGGAGAACTCATCGTTACTTTGATTACTCGTTAAATCGTTCTGACAAGATACACCCAGTTTTGTTTTGAATTAGCTCTTGAAGAACTCTTGTACATTTACTAATAGAGAAACCAGAAGAGTTATGAAGTTCACTTTCGGTGGCAAGGATAAGTTTGTACCCCGGTAATGTTATTTCCATGATAAACTCTGGTCTTAGAACAACAGGCTCCTAGAATGGAGAGATCTTAGCGGTAAACTACACCAAACTTCCAGCCTAGGCACAGCAGCATGTACTGGGAAGCAGTGGTACCCAGTGGGAAAGGAAAGGATATTAGACTTAGTAACCTTGAGGTGCACTACGTCTAGTTTAGAAATTTCAGCTTATTCATCTGTAAAAGATGCTAACAACAGGGATTCACAAGGTCCTTGGGCAGATGTGTGAAATAACAGATGCATGAGCACTAGCTGTATTGTGCGTGGCTAAACCCCACAATTTAGAGTTGTAGCTGAACCTTGTTGGGTCCACATTCCAGCTTGCCTCTTCATATCTATGATTCTCTTGACAAGCTACTCAATTTCTCCAAGGCCCAGCTTTCCTATCTTCAAAGCTCAGAAAACAACACCTCAGGATGTTACTTTTTATTTCTTATTTTATTTTTCAGTTGTTAATCTTTTGGTAGGGCTGGGGATTGAACCCAGGGACCCATGCATGCTGAGCAAGTGCCTTACCACTGAGCCACATCCCTAGTCATGATGTTATTTTTAAATACTGCACGAGATAATATACATTGGGTTCAATAATATGAACTGCTATTATAAGGCCCACTTAGATTAAAAGCTAGAAATTAGCCCCACACTCTAAGTTCTCACATTAGTATATATATATATATATATATATATATATATATATATATATATATATATGTTTATAACTGATAATGTTTATTTATGAGAAGACCAAGGTTATACATTTATAGTACATGGAGTAGAAAAAAACATACTTCAGGTCACTCTAGAATAGTAACACAAATTATTATGTGTTTCTAGGCATAACACAATACAGAAAACAGAACTGGGGACTCTGAAGATTTCCCCCTGGGAGGACAATAAAGCATCAGCACACACCAGAATGACTAACTCTGCAAGGTGTGAATGCTAAGCGGTAAATAAGAGATATAAAATGATAAACACTACTGGAGTTCTGAGGAGCAGAGCCTGGCTGGCTTGTGGGAGGTAAGTTCAAAGGAAAGGGTGGATTCCGAGCTGGTCCTTAGGGAGAAGGCTGGGGAGGGGAGCAAGCTGGAAGTCATCATTATAGATGGTAAGAGGGCTCTGCCCCGTCTACCCCACCTAGCAGTAGAGACACACACTGGGTGTCTGAAGACACTACCTTTGGTCTTGGCAGGAGAACGGCTCCGACATTCCTAAATTCAAGACCTCACAGGAAGCTGGAAGAGGAGCATCACCAGCAACAGCAATCAATTACTCTCACCCATCCCAGTGAGCCTTATTTTCTAGGTATATAGGGTATGAATGTATGGGTGCCAAACAAGCCCCAGAAGAACCCACATCCGTGTGAAACCAAGTTAACCACAGGGTGACGGCAGGCGAGGCTGGCTGCTGTAAGGCTCATCTGGACACTCTCCCTAGCCATGTACAGAGTTCTCAGTGCAGGAATGCTTAGGACTCCAGGCCCTGTCTTTCCTTCATGCTCCAGACCCACATGGCTGCCGTGGCATATGGACATCTCCCCCTGGGTGACTCAAGGGTACTGCCACTGTGCTCTTCTCTCCCAGCCCTGTCTCATGGGATGCATGGCTAGCTGAACCAGAAGCCTGTGAACAGTGTTGGCCTCCACTCTTCCTTACCTCTGCAGGGGACTACTCATTTGTTTCCCAGTCTGGTCTCACCTCCTCTTATCTCTCTATCCTCCAGACTGCTCCCACAAGGAAAGTCCCCACCAGATAACATCTGAACCCCTCTCACACAGCACGGAAGGGCATCATTAACTGGCCCCGGCCCACCAGCTTCTCTGAGCTGTGGCTACTCTGCCTTGAAATGTACCCTTGGCAACATCTAATTTCCCGAGCAGTCCTTGACCCTCCTCCCCAGCTGTGGGGCCACCATGCTGACAACTGGTAACATCTCATCTTCTAGCTTAAGTGCAAGCAATACCTCTGCTTTCATACTCTCTTGGTACCCTCCTGGGTACTGAGACACACACGGTCCTGTCTCTGCCACGGGTGTCATGAATGACTCACTGTTTGACTTGGTACCTTCTCTGTAAGCAACTGGAGATCACATGCAGTCACCCAACCACACAGACATTTGTTAAGTAGGACTGGACTTCAAAATGAAAGCAGTTATCATTTGGAAGGCCAACAAGCTGGGAGAAATCTGCCACAAACATTAGTTTATAGGGGTGAGAGATAGGAATGGGTGTCATCTCCTTCAACTTTATCCTTTCTTTGAATCTGTTGAAATATCTGTTTTCACACGGTATGCGGGTTGTGATGGGACAAAGAAGAAAAGCATTGTGTGGTGTTGTTTTGTCTTGTGTTGTTTCTGTTACAGGGTCTTACTTTGTAGCACAGGGTATTCTTAAACTCACTATGTAGGTCAGGCTGTCTTTGAACTCATTATATAGCCCAGGCCTTGAATTCATGGTGACCTTTCTGACATTAAGACTCCTGAGGCATGCAACGAGGTGTTTATTTAAAAGAAATATCCCCTCTAGTATTACCTGAACTGAAAGTTTTTGGACTATCTTTAGCTGTACTCAAATTTATCTAGATTATTTCCACCCCTACCGAAACTATCAAAACAAGAAGCAAAGAAACTCACAAATACTTAGAGCCAGCAAAGGCAACCGGAGTTCACCAAACTGAGCTTTGAGGACTCTAGGAGACAGCATGACTGTAAGAGAGAGGGCGACACATGAATTCATGCCTGAAGTAAGAAGATGAAACTCCAGAATCCGTGAGTTTTGACTATTTGACTAATTGTAATCATTTACTTGCCTTGAGAATTAACAGAAACCATCTGCTGAATGATAAAGCTGAGCTCTGCAACTGCTTGAAGAAAAATGTGCCATGGTCAGCATAAAAAGGTCAGATTGAGGAAGCCTGGTAGACATATTTTTTTTTTTTTAATAATTAAAGCCAAGTCA